>NC_091459.1:31817425-32002425 GCF_027789765.1 Dendropsophus ebraccatus
GCTGCAGGCCATAGCAATCTATTGCCGAGCCGGGATCAGCCTCATTCCGACGCTGAGGCCCGGCACGGGCAGAAGAACGGATCTCCCCCCCTCCAGGAGGGGGAGATCCTTCCCACTAGACACCGGGGAAGTGAGGAGCAAAGCCTCACAGCTGCACTTAGAGGCTTAATTAGCCACCGTGGCAACGGGACCCGCGCCGGCTAATAGAGGCACTGCTCGGCTGCACATATCAGCTGGGATCAGCTGTTGGGTGGGACCCCGCTCTGAACACCCCCCGCAGCACCATGACATATCAGATACGTCATGGGTCGCTAAGGGGTTAAAAACCAACATCAGAAGTTAGTATATCATTTGATAAAACAATATTGCCTCATAGACCACGTGCAGGTCTTCTGATATACATGAATTCCTACTCTAACAATGGCCCAGTGTCGGTCAGCGACCACCACCGCAAAGCCAGCGCCCACAGGGGGAGGGGCAGCCCAATTGTCCAGCAACCCAATGTATATCAGAAGACCTGCACCCCCTCATGTATATCAGAAGACCTCCATGTGGTACAGGAGGCAATAATGTTTGATCAAATGACATACTGACTTCTGATCTTGGTTTTTAACCCCTTCAAGACAGAGCCCTTTGATGCACAAAAGTCCGGGTCAAATTAATGCAATGTTCCACCCCGCCTTCTAAGAGCCATAGCACTTTTATTCTTCCACCTACAGGGCTGGTTGAGGTGTCATTTTTTGTGCCATAATCTCTAGTTTTTATTAATATCATATTGGTGAAGCAGAGAAATTTTGATTGCTCTTTATTAATTTTTTGTGATATATAATTTAATAAAATCAGCAATCCTGGTGTGTTCTTTTTTGTTTCCGTTTACGCTGTTCACTGTGCGGGAACAATAATGTTATATTTTAATAGATCGGACAATTCTGCATGCTACGATATGTAATATGTTTATTGATTTATATTTTTATAATGGGCAATGGGATATTTTAAACTTTTATTGTGGGTGTTTATAAGGGGTTTTTTAATACTTTAAAAAACTTTTTTATTACACTTTTTTTACACTTTTATTTACTGTAAAATATGTAATCATTAGATTGCATATACTGATCTATGCTATTCCAAAGCATAGCATAGATCAGTGTTATCGGCGATCTATGTATAAAGCCTGCCTGAGAGCAGACTCTACACGTAGATTGCAGATCCGACAGGACGGAGGTAAGGAGCTTACCCCTGCCTGTCGGCACATGTGGTCGGAACCCCCACAGCACAGCTTGATCTGTCACTGAGCACCTTAAACGCTGCGATCGATGTAGATTGCGGCATTTAAGGGGTTAATGAGACTCAGCTGCGGGATCGCAGCTGACTCTCATTACCTGCGGCCCTGGAGACTGATGTGAGCGGGATTGCTATCTCTGCAGTGCTCCCGCTCACATCAATAACCCCATCAGTACAGAAACGTATATATACATTCCTACTGCACGGGGTATGTGCAGTAGGAACGTATATATACATATTACTGGCGCGAAGGGGTTAATGTAAATGAGAAACATAGATGAGATGTGCAGAAATTTTTTTTTTCTCCAGATTTGTATGGACTTTACTTAAAATATATGGACAGCTTGATATCCACTGAAGTGTTGTATCTAGAGATGGTGGAATAAACTGATTCTTTATTTTTATCCATGATCTCTTGGCTATGCTGTGACTTATTGTGCTTCATTTTTTTATACATTATTATGGGGACTGCCATTAAGATTTACAGCAACCCCCATGGACATAGGCAACAATGGACAAGACCTGTAACCTTGACAAGAATGGGAAACATTCAAATTGATCCTTTATTTTTATGTGACCTAATGGCTATGCTGTGCTTATTATATGGGCCAACCTGGAGGAGCAAGCAATCGTCGACCTGTCAGATAAGCGCTCGCTTTTTCCTCCTTCCCCGCTCGCTGCCGGCTCTATTACATGTGCCGACAGCAAGCGGGTAAGAGTGGTTGGGGGGGGGGGGGCGCAGTGATTTGCGAGAGGGGCTCTCCAGATGATCTTTAGATTGTCCAGGGAGTCCATATATGATAGCAGCGAGTGGTCTGCTTGCACTGCTCTTATTACATGGAGAGACAGCCAGCAAACCATTGTGCATGTTTGCTGATCATTACCTTTTTACAGCAGCTAATCCACCAAGCAATTATCGTCTGTTACGGCTGATAATCGTCCAAACACAGACAATAATTCCTTGGTGTAATAGGGCCCTCAGAAACATAGAAACATGGAAGATTAATGGCAGAAAAAGACCACTTGGTCTATCTAGTCTGGCTTTATATTATTTCCTTTCTTATTATCTTAGTATAGATATATATTCATTCCAGGCAGGTTTACATTCAGTTATTGTAGATTTACTAACCACATCTGCTGGAAGTTTGTTCCAGGCATCTACTACTCTTTTAGTAAAGTAATATTTCATCATGTTGCTTCTGATCTTTCCCCCAACTAACCTCAGATTGTGTCCCTTTGTTTTGTTTTTTTCTTAACAGTAGATGTGATATAAAGCAGTATAGAGAGTCACGGCTCAATGTGTCCATCAGTCACATGACTGCCTTCTCTCTGTGAGCAGTCAGATGGCCTGGGATACACAGGACTTCCTGTTTTCTGACTCTGAGTGGGAAAAAAAGAGTCAGAAAACAGGAAGTGCCATGTTTTTCATGATAACAAAAAAAAATCATCAATGTAAATTGCAAACTTGCTTTATATCACATCTATTGTTGATTTAGATTTTGAAAGTTATTACAACAGGGACACTTTAAAGGTTTTGATCATGCCCCCTTTTGACTTCTTGTGCTTTAGATTTTGGAGGTAGGGGGGCTAGGTTCCTCCCTTTCTGTCTACAAGCAAAACAGAAGTGCCCAGGGATGACTTCCCTTGGATCTTTACATTTACAACAAAAAATGAAATTACACTCAGAAAATAGGAACACGTTAGAAAAAAGAATGTGTTTCACTATCAAGCTCTAATTATTAAAAAAAAATCCTGGTGAAACGTTCCTTTTAAGTTGGCTCCTCATGCCTACTTTACCACCTTTTTGGGACATTAGTTAGGCTGGAGCACTCTCACCAATGGATATATGATAACTGCATCAGCTACAATACGTCTATGGTGCGAATCGCAGTGGTATTATTAATGAGTCAACAAACTACCTTATTGATCCAGTTTAAATGAAATTTTGTATACATTTATGATTTGCAATTTTAAAAGTTGTTCTCTACAATCTAGTATTTTGGTTTTAGGGCCTCCAAATCCCATTTTACACTTTACCCATAAGTATACGTACTTAGTACAATAAACCCGTGAGAGTGTTCGATTTCAAAAAGCAAGTTAAGATCAAAAAAATAAATATGCATTCCATCTTTAGCATTATATTACAGAAAGCCTTTATTAAAAAGCTGTGCCAATTTCACTGATGTTTATCAAAAATATATAGTGCCGCTTCTCGCTTAGTTCTCTTCTGCCGTATTGAATTTACTTTTCCATTTTGCTGCAAACATTTCATTTCGTGGTCCTAAACCTAGTATCTGGTAACTCTTCCAAGTTTTTTCTTTAATGAAAATGTGCTGTCTGATCAGGTGTTGGCACCAGGCTGTCATTTGCAGGCTAACCCCAGGGTCAGAGGTGATATGAGAAGATTCAGATATGCTTACAAATCACATCCTCTTGTCTGTCTGTTTTGTTGACTGGTTCTCCTCAGGGTCATGACTATCTAAAATAGCAGCCTGGAGGTTAAAGCATGCCCTGCATCAGAGATCTAAAATTTTGAGACTGTACCAATTGCATTTGACATACAGCAGCATGAGGTTTAGCTCTGTCTGTAGAATCAGGGAAAAAAACATGCCATCCGTGGAAGTCACTATGAAGACACATTTCAGAATTAAACAATGTGGTGGGTCCTGGTAGAGGAATATAATTCACTCAAGAATGTTTTCCGATGGCTTCTTAAATAACAATTATTTTAAAAGGTAAGAAAAAGTTTGAATGCACAAATCATAAAATGGTTTATTTCTACTTGTGCTTTTAAGTTATTTTAAATGTACTTAAAGAGTCACTGTTAGAGATGAGCGAAGCGATTCTGACAAATTTCGCTTTAGCAAATTTGCTCAACATGGCAGCCACACATGTTAAAGCGTAACTGTCATGTTTTTTTTTATTGCAGAAATCAGTAGTATAAGCGATTTTAAGAAACTCTGTAATAGGTTTCATCAGCCAAAAAAGCCTCCTTCTGTACTCAAGAAGCGATTTCCCAGCCTCCCCCCCTGACTTCTTATCTGTGCATTATCAGGAAAACACGTCTTCATTACAGAGAAGCCAGTGAAGACGGGCTCTGCTGTCTCCATTCTATCCCTATGGAGGGGGGAGGGGCTGGGGGAGATGAGGGAGCAGGAAGAGGTGACATGAAGGTCAGCTGTTTGTAGACTCTCTGGGCACCTAAACCACAGGATTCAGGTTTCAGAGAGGTCAGTGCTTATCTATGAACTTACTGAGAGAAGATTGCAGGGTGTTGTGCTGTGCAGGACTGCTCAGTGCTCAGTCACTCCTAGCAGCCCCTCCCCTCTCCATAGCCACATAATGGAGACAGAAATCCTGCTTCATTTGATGTGAGGGGGGAGGCTGGGAGATTGCTTTTTCAGTACAGAAGGAAACTCTTTTAGTACATAAAACCTATTACAGAGTTTCTTAAAATCACTTGAACTGTTGATATTTAATGTTTTCAGAAAAATGACCCTGAAATGACAGTTACGCTTTAATTTCCCAAACTGTCTTCTGGCGGGAGCAAGGAATTATCCATAATGCCATCAGCACCTCACTCTCTATATAAGGTGATTGGCCTCCCACAGGCGGAGAGTCGGCTGTGTATAGTGGAGAGTAAGTTGCAGCAGGCAGTTAGAGCAGAGAGAGAAATACGGAGAGATAGGGACAGAGAGGAGGATGGATTGTGGGTGGTTTTATGTGGGAGCAGTGAAGCCATTATCCAGTATACCAAGACACTGGGTGACTTTTGTACATTATACCAAGTCACTGGGTGCTGGGTGTGCATTATAGAAAGTCACAGTAAACACAGTGTCCATCTTAATAACTCACTGGGTGCTCATTTACCAATGTCCACTGAGAGAACATTGATATTACGCCTCTGATCCACCAACATTCAATGCTGTCCAAGGCGGAAATTGAATGATCGACAGGCTGGTTGACATTTAAAAAGAAAAATGGACTTTTTTTTTCCAATTTTGACATCGGGAAAGCATCGGGAATCAAATGCGGAAAGTTTGACAAGGTTCGAGTTCTATAGAACCTAAGATTTTTCACTGTTCGATCATCTCTAGTCATCAGACACTTCAAAAGTTATTGATCACTATAACAGGAGATGTCGCCGGAGAGAGAGAGAGAGCACGACAACAGCAGACTCACCTCTGGCCACTCACTAATTCTGATTATGTAGCCACATGGACTTACACTATTGGAATTAGGTAGAGATGAGCGAATACAATTTGATCGAGTAGGTATTCGATCGAATATTGCGGTATTCGAAAGATTTGAATACATCGAGTAGTGTGTCGAATACGCGGCAAACATTTGAAAGCCTTTCCATCGCATTTGCCGCTTTTTTTAATCCAATTACCATGCCGTGAGGGACCCTTGGAGTACGCACACAGCGCAAAAACGGCGTCTACCCTCATTGGATGGCTGAACCACATGACCTTGAATATTTAAGACTTGACTTCCACCTCTCTACCACAGATGCGCTTTCAACCTAGTCAGGGAGAGTTCTTCGAGCAGTGAGAGATGTGAGTGAGTGAGATTACTACAGAACCCCAAAGTCCTTTTCAGGGCTAATATCCCGCAAAAAAGTAATCTCTGGACTCTGCATCCAAAGCACTTCTCAGTTCTAAGAAATAGATGATATAACAGCAGCAGATTTTGGGGTGTTGTGTGCACCCAGGCATGCTCCCCCTAATGTCCCAGTGTCATTCCGGAGGTGTTTGCATCGTTTAGGGAGGTTCATGGGGGACTTGGTGACCTCCAAGTGGTCGAACTTTGATTTCCAAGTACCGAGAATTTTTTTCCCATAGACTATAATGGGATCGAATATTCGTTCGAATAGTCAATCTCAGTGCCTAATCGATTCGAATTCTCGAAAGTCGAATATTTCACTACTCGCTCATCTCTAGAATTAGTCTAGATGCTGCTGCTGCCCTCTCTCCCTGGCTGTATCTCCCTATCACAGCTATTAATAACTTTTGACATGGCGCATGATATGTCAAAAGTTATTTTGACTCCTGTAAAAAAAAATTACCTTGAGGCTATGTTCATAAATTATTTTTTGAGCCTCATTTTGAGCCACAAATAGCTAAAAAAAACTGTAAGAGTATGTACATAATGCATGTATGATGAGGCAACAGATGGAGGGACAAAGAGCATTTCACCCCTGGAGGAACTGGATTGGGTAATTACTAGGATGCCATGGGATTGGGGTCCAATTTACAGACTAATACATTGTAATGTTGTTTGTTGTTAAGAACAACTAGACAATTTTCATGAGGAGTTAATAGTGCTCTTTTTCATTGAGCGAATGAAGTACATTGCAACCTGTAGAGGGAAGCAGCTGATTGAACAGAGTGACTACCCGTGGTTGGTGTTGTGCGAACTTCATGAATGTGTCTGGATTTGGCAACTTCTTCAAGCTTGAATACTCGACTTTTAAGCCCCCTTGTCTATAGAAGGTGAAGGCAGCCCGATGATTGCTTGGAAAACATGGATACAGCCTATGGTTGTATCCAGGTTTTACAGGACTCCAAAGGCAGCATCCAAATTCTCCAGATGTGGGGAGTTAAATGCCCAGCATTGAGGTTCGGAAAAGTTGCCGAACACAGACACTTTCATAAAGTATGCTCAGCACTACCCATGGTCTGAAAGGTCTATGGTGGAGCAAGAAGATACAGTAAGCTAAAGAATCTTCATAAACCTGCTATAGATGGAGGGATTTCATATAGGTGAAGGTGAAGTACTGTAGAAACTTTAAGAAGTAAGGCTGGGTTTACATTTATCAGTTGCATACATTTCTGTTTGTTTGTTTTTTTGTTTGTTTTTGAGAAACTGGACACAACTGATGCAAAAAAGGCATCAGTTGCCATCTGGCTTTCTATTCCTTTTTTTTCATCAACGGGCAGGCCGTATGGCAGAATTCTGCAAGACACGTTCTGATGTATGGTGTGTCCAGCGATTGTCGAATGCTTTAAATTCAAACGTGTTTCCCTCCAGAGCTTTTCTACTGCTCCAGAGGGAAATGTGGCCGTTCCGTCGGATGAATTTAACCCTTAAAGGACCGGGCCAATTAAAATTTTTGCGTTTTCGTTTTTTCCTCCTTGTGCTTAAAAGGCCATAGCACTTGCATTTGTTCACCTAGAAACCCACATAAGCCCTTATTTTTTGCGCCAATAATTGTTCTTTGCAATAACAGGCTGAAATTTTTTTCATAAAGTACACTGCGAAACCAGAAAAAAATTCAATGTGTGGTGAAATTGAAAAAAACTTATATATATTCCTCAAGTCGTTACGATTACAACGATATGTAACATGTATAACTTTTATTGTATCTAATGACTGGTAAAAAATTCAAACCATTGTTAACAAATATATGTTCCTTAAAATCACTCTATTCCCATGCTTATAGCACTTTTATCCTTTTGTCTATGGGGCTGTTTGAGGTATCATTTTTTGTGCCATGATGTGTTCTATTGGTACCTTGATTGTGCATATGCGACTTTTTGATCACTTTTTATTACAATTTTTCTGGATTTGATGCGACCAAAAATGCTCAATTTTGCACTCTGGGATTTTTTTGCGCATACGCCGTTTACCGTGCGAGATCAGGAATGTGATTAATTAATAGTTTGGGCGATTACACATGCAGCGATACCAAACTTTTATTAGGGGAGGGGGCTTTTTATTAATAATAATACTCTTTTTTATACTTTTACACTTTTACCTCTGGGCAATTTCTAGTAGAAGCACTCTAATCTCTAATTGAGATCTATTCTGTATACTTATACAGCATAGATCTATGAGATAGGCACTTTGATTGCTTCCAGCTGCGCTAAGCCCTGCCGAAGCAGGTGTGGATCATCCCGGAGGAGCAATCTACTCCACTAGACACCAGGGATGGCTGCATACAAGTAATCGGATGCAGCTGTCAACTTTAACAGCTGCACCCAATTACTTTATTAGCAGGAACGGGGATCGGACCACGCCCGCTAATAGCCACAGCCCCAGGCTACATGCGGCACCCGGGACCGTGGCGGGTTTAGAGCGCCACCGCCGCGCGGCACTGCTCTGCACACACGTGGGTGGCCCTGGAGGTACGCCCAGGGTCGCCTAGGGGTTAAACCTGGCCGAAGAATATTAGTGATTGGTGAAAAGGAAGAAAACAGGAATAATTGTTCACTTGACAGCTAACTTACTGAGGTAAAGTGATCAGTGGTGGTGGTAGGGCACTTTTTGCCCCATTACTTTCCCTCCCACACAGCTTTTCAATCTTACAAACCATTAAAAAAACCATCACAAAAGTGGAAATCTGTGCAATACATACACCTAAGAACTAGTATAATTTTTCTTAACAAAATCCGTCTAGTCCAAAGTTCTTAAAAATCTGTGAATTTCTAACTAGTGATGAGCGAACGTGTTTGTAAATGTTCGTATGAACACGGCGCTAATTGTTCATGTTTGTCGATCATGAACAATTTGTTCGTTGATTGGAATGGTTATAACAATTATTTTTTTATGAACATATTCAAACATGTGAACCTTTATCTTGTGATATACGCAACTGCGTAAGTTTCCTCCCAGCAATTTGAAAGAACCAATGAATGTGTGGGGGAGGAAGGACACATTAGGTAATGTAGTAGCCATGTTCACTACTGGCATTACTGTGATTGGCTATATGATTAGCGTCATTACATACATTACATATACGCTATAAAAAAGTAATGCTGAGGTGAATTTTCTGATTCCTGATTCTTGTGCCGTTCAGTAGGAAGAGCGAAACGAGCAGGGATAGCATCTGAATTTAGTTAAGCAGCAATTGTCACAGTGGTAGTTAGTCAGCGTAGGGAGGGAGAGCTGACCGAGAAGGGTTTATTTTATGCTTTGCACCTGATAATATTTACACGTATGCTTCTACTGTAGTTACGGTTCAGGGAAGAAAAAGAGCACTGCATCTCACACCTATGGCTGACACTAGTGCCTCTCTGCTGCATAAAAAACATCAGAATTTTGTGTATGAATTGATCAAGCCACACTGACCCATGTACCGCGTGCAGGTATCTGATACACATGGGTCCCTACACTAAGTCCACACTGTGTCGGTCAGTGGCCACCACCCCCGCAGGCGTGCATGAGCAGGGAAGGGGGTCCATGGAACGGCCCTGCAACCCCCATGCCACAGGACCAGACCCAAAAGTGCCCCCCCAAAAAACTCCCAGCCAGCACCGCCGGCGGAGGAAGCTGCCCCCAAACAGCACAAGTCTGGATAAGGTATTGCGCTCACCATTGCTACTGCAGATAGAATGGGACAAACAGGGGGGATAAAAGCACATGCACTCAGGTGTCTCCTGCTAATTGCGGTCATGTGGGTCTTCCAGTAGGAGTGCAAAAACACTGAGAAAAGAGAGAAACAAAATACGGTTCAGGGAAGAAAAAGAGTGTTGCACATCACACCTATGGCTGACACTAGTGCCTCTCGGCTGCATAAAAAACATCAGAATTTTGTGTATGAATTGATCAAGCCACACTGCCCCATGTACCGCGTGCCCCCGTGTACCTACTGTAGGTTCGTTAATTGTTCTTGAATGTTCGGCGAACAAGAACCAATCACAGCAATTTTTATTTTTTTTTTGCTGTTCTTGCTCATCACTATTTCGAACAAGAAAAAAAAATCTCCATTGCAGAAAATGTTATTTTTATATAGGATATTGCTATATTTACCATTTGGGCAGTAGAATGTGTGTACTGCATGGAGGTTTAAGGAGTCATAACTATAAAGAATTACTAGTTTCTTATTGATGGGCTGGGGCATTATACTATGTGACATTATTCTATAGTAATGATGAATAGGCACAGCAGTAGATGAATACTACTCTGTTGAAGTGTTCTCACCTTGTAGCCCTTGTAGCTTGTTAAACCGCAGCGCTGCAGCATTGATACTAAATGGTAATAATGTACAGTATGTGCTATATTATGTTGTTCCTACTTTGCCTGGCAATCTGTGTATTCTCACTTTCTTGCTTGTTAACATCCATTTGCACTTTGGCCAGATGTTGATCAATAGCATACAGGCAAAGGTATAGCTGTGTTACACACTCATTAGGATTATTAGATTTTCAGGCTGAGAGTATACAATTTCTGAATATCAATTGATGTTATAGATTTTCCACAGTGAAACAAGATCAGTTGGAATCTTACGAACATGATTTAGAATTAAGTAAACTATATTTATAGGTTAGTAAAGAGAAGAATATGTTAACCCCCTCCCGCCGCTGCACAGTAAATCAACATCGCTGCAGCCTATGGCTATGTTTACACAACATTTTTTCCGCTCCGTTTAAAATTATGTCCGTTATTTTGAGTCTAAAATAACGGATGAAATTTAGCTGCCTGGCCTCCCCTTAGTGCAATGACGGCTGTAGGTACATTATTCTAGTTTGAGGTTACTAATTGGACTTTGGGTGTGGCTTAATTGAAAAGTCCATTAAATTTAATAGTAAAAAATGGAGAAAGAACGGTGACAAAAGAAAAACTGTGTGTGAACTACTAAAAAAAACGTCCGCTGTTTGCAAAAGACATCCGAAAATAATGATCATGTTAATTTTTTTGACGTCCACGGTAAAAACGTCAGTTATAAAGTACACTGTATGCATTGCACGTCCATCTTCCCATTGACTTCAATGCATTGCCATTGCAGTCAGTTAAATCGCGGCAAAAACTGTTTTCTAAATAGCAAAATCAGACACCTATTCAATATTTTTGACGTTGTGCGAACATAGCCTATGCCTGAGGCTGCAGCGACAGAAGCTGCGCCTGTGTCATTCCCGGCAGGTCCCGGCTATTAGTGATAGCTGGGGACCCACCACAACTCTCAGCACTGGAGCCACGCTCTCGAGCTGAGAGTTAACCCTATAGATACTTCGGTTAACACGACCGCAACATCTATAGGGCTTCAGACAGAGAATTCTTCCTCTACAGAGGGAGAATTCTCTGTCCAGTGTCCATTGGGGCTCTGAGAAGTGATTGCAGAGCCCCAATGGTACCCATGGAAACCAAAAGGCTCAGGCTTCCGGTTTCCTGGATATGGAGGCCGGCGGGGGGAGGGAGGTAAGTCAGGGCAAGCGCCGGGGGGAGGGAAGGCAAGGCATGCAGCCATGCGCTCTTCCCCCTCCACTCTCTCTCCTCTGCCACTATCACAAGGATTGTGACAGCAGCAGGGGACAGATTAGAGGGGGCACACATAGGGACATCAGCTTATGAGATCATTATGATCCCATAAGCTGATGTCCTAAAACGACCTGGGCATTGAGGAATCAATGACCCATGATCATGAAAGGGTTAATATATAGAAATAGAGAGAAAAAGAGAGAATCTAATGCATTATGTTAAAATGTAAAGATAATAGACAAAGAGTACAAAGAATATATATTCTCACATACTACTGATCTTAGGTTCCTGGGAATCTTAGATTGCGTCTCGCCACTAGTAGATTATATAATGAACACTAGTTATGGATCACTGTAATAAGACTGGTTTAAGGCTTTTCACACATATAGCTATAAATAGTGATAGAACCTACAGAATGCAGTGTTAGATTCTCTAAGTTTCTTCCACGTAAATGTGAAATATGTGTCCCTGGAAGAAAACATAATAAATTCATTTCTTTTGAACAGATCCAGACGGTTGGCTTAAAATACATGCTGGTAGGGTAATAACTGGGACAAATTGATATTTCATGTGCTCTACAGTGTAATCAGTTTGCTTCATCTCGATTGCAGGAAAAGTATTCCATGCCATCTCTTTGCAAATTTAGGCTACCAATAAAATTAGAAATACTGTGCTATGCTGATCCCATAATTATATAAAAGCTTTCGCTGCCTGAACCTATGCAAGACATCTATATATTTTCCATCTATTTTCTTATCTCTGTGTTTGTAACAATTTTTCTGTTAGATACCACGGTGCCATATAAATGTCACTTTAAAAAGCTCTGCCTTTTCCTTGCCCGTATGTTTTATGTATTTTATTTGGAATCCCTTTCTGTAAACTTTATCTTGATATATGTCTCATTGTTTGCACGTATGGAGAACAATAAGCGATAACATCCACTTGCTCTAATGTGGTGCTGTAATCTACATGATATAATGGAAGGTAGGCAATAGAAGTTATGTCAAAATGTAAGCGTTAGTTGTATTGTTTCTAAATGCTGTTTAGACCAAAAATGTGAACAAATTCCTAAAAAGGCAAAAAAAAAAAATCAAATATGTACCATTCTAGAATTCTAGAAAAAACTGTACATATAAAAAAAAAGTATAATAAGCATGTTTTTTTTATGTTTGTTGTTGTTTTTTGTTTTGTTTAATTTTATTGCTGTTGTTTTGAAACTTTTTGGTCTAGTTTTTGGGTACCAAGCAGATCTATTGAGAATAGATAGATAGATAGATAGATAGATAGATAGATAGATAGATAGATAGATAGAGATATATAGCTATAGATATTATATATATATATATATATATATATATATATATATATATATATATATATATATATACACTCACTGGCCACTTTATTAGGTACACCATGCTAGTAACGGGTTGGACCCCCTTTTGCCTTCAGAACTGCCTCAATTCTTCGTGGCATAGATTCAACAAGGTGCTGGAAGCATTCCTCAGAGATTTTGGTCCATATTGACATGATGGTATCACACAGTTGCCGCAGATTTTTCGGCTGCACTTTCATGATGCGAATCTCCCGTTCCACCACATCCCAAAGATGCTCTATTGGATTGAGATCTGGTGACTGTGGAGGCCATTTGAGTACAGTGAACTCATTGTCATGTTCAAGCAGAAATCGAGACTCATCAGACCAGGCAACGTTTTTCCAATCTTCTACTGTCCAATTTCGGTGAGCTTGTGCAAATTGTAGCCTCAGTTTCCTGTTCTTAGCTGAAAGGAGTGGCACCCGGTGTGGTCTTCTGCTGCTGTAGCCCATCTGCCTCAAAGTTCGACGTACTGTGCGTTCAGAGATGCTCTTCTGCCTACCTTGGTTGTAACGGTTGGCTATTTGAGTCACTGTTGCCTTTCTATCAGCTCGAACCAGTCTGCCCATTCTCCTCTGACCTCTGGCATCAACAAGGCATTTCCGCCCACAGAACTGCCGCTCACTGGATGTTTTTTCTTTTTCGGACCATTCTTTGTAAACCCTAGAGATGGTTGTGCGTGAAAATTCCAGTAGATCAGCAGTTTCTGAAATACTCAGACCAGCCCTTCTTGCACCAACAACCATGCCACGTTCAAAGGCACTCAAATCACCTTTCTTCCCCATACTGATGCTCGGTTTGAACTGCAGGAGATTGTCTTGACCATGTCTACATGCCTAAATGCACTGAGTTGCCGCCATGTGATTGGCTGATTAGAAATTAAGTGGTAACGTGCAGTTGGACAGGTGTACCTAACAAAGTGGCTGGTGAGTGTATATATATATATATATAGATAGATACTGTATATAGATATATAAATTAAGGGAAATGTAACTGCACTCCCTGCACAGGTGCATTGGGTGCCTGCAGATAAGTCTTGACCAAGTTAAGGTGCAAGAAAATATAAATTTATTCCATGTGAAACATCAAGATAAATTCATGGGAAATACAGCACAGCAAATTATATAAAGGGTGCAACTCCTGCCGTAATTTTCAAGCATAAAACATGCATATACACTACCATTCAAAAGTTTGGGGTCACATTGAAATGTCCTTATTTTTTAAAGAAAAGCACTGTACTTTTCAATGAAGATAACTTTAAACTAGTCCTAACTTTAAACAAATACACTCTATACATTGCTAATGTGGTAAATGACTATTCTAGCTGCAAATGTCTGTTTTTTGGTGCAATATCTACATAGGTGTATAGAGGCCCATTTCCAGCAACTATCACTCCAGTGTTCTAATGGTACAATGTGTTTGCTCATTGGCTCAGAAGGCTAATTGATGATTAGAAAACCCTTGTGCAATCATGTTCACACATCTGAAAACAGTCTAGCTCGCTACAGAAGCTACAAAACTGACCTTCCTTTGAGCAGATTGAGTTTCTGGAGAATCACATTTGTGGGGTCAATTAAACGCTCAAAATGGCCAGAAAAAGAGAACTTTCATCTGAAACTCGACAGTCTATTCTTGTTCTTAGAAATGAAGGCTATTCCATGCGAGAAATTGCTAAGAAATTGAAGATTTCCTACAACGGTGTGTACTACTCCCTTCAGAGGACAGCACAAACAGGCTTTAACCAGAGTAGAAAAAGAATTGGGAGGCCGCGTTGCACAACTAAGCAAGAAGATACTGTAAGCACATTAGAGTCTCTAGTTTGAGAAACAGACGCCTCACAGGTCCCCAACTGGCATCTTCATTAAATAGTACTCACAAAACACCAGTGTCAACATGTACAGTGAAGAGGCGGCTGCGGGATTTTGGGCTTCAGGGCAGAGTGGCAAAGAAAAAGCCATATCTGAGACTGGCCAATAAAAGAAAAAGATTAAGATGGGCAAAAGAACACAGACAGAGGAAGACTGGAAAAAAGTGTTGTGGACGGATGAATCCAAGTTTGAGGTGTTTGGATCACAAAGAAGAACGTTTGTGAGACGCAGAACAAATGAAAAGATGCTGGAAGAATGCCTGACGCCATCTGTTAAGCATGGTGGAGGTAATGTGATGGTCTGGGGTTGCTTTGGTGCTGGTAAGGTGGGAAATTTGTACAGGGTAAAAGGGATTCTGAATAAGGAAGGCTATCACTCAATTTTGCACCGCCATGCCATATCCAGTGGACAGCGCTTGATTGCAGCCAATTTCATCCTACAACAGGATGATGACCCTAAACACCATTTCAAATTGTGCAAGAACTATTTACAGCAGAAGCAGCAGCTGGTATTCTATCATAGGTAATGGAGTGGCCAGCGCAGTCACCAGATCTGAACCCCATTGAGCTGTTGTGGGAGCAGCTTGACCGTATGCTACACCAGAAGTGCCCATCCAACCAATCCAACTTGTGGGAGCTGCTTCTAGAAGCGTGGGGTGCAATTTCTCCAGCTTACCTCAACAGAGTAATAGCTAGAATGCCAAAGGTGTGCAATGCTGTAATTGCTGCAAAAGGTGGATTCTTTGACGAAAGCAAAGTTTGATGTAAAAACAATGTTATTTCAAATACAAATCATTATTTCTAACCTTGTCAATGTCTTGACTCATTTTACAACATATGGTGGTGAATAAGTGTGACTTTTCATGGAAAACAAAAAATTCTTTGGGTGACCCCAAACTTTTGAACGGTAGTGTATATGTATATATTATTTTTTACATTTATTTATCATGCCCTGATGGTTTCTGCCTGATTGTTTTATATGCAACTTTTTAAAAAGTCTTAAAATGTTTGTGCTAGGTGTCATTTATCTAATTTTCTAACTGGGTGTGCTGCATAACATGCAAAAATTAACAACAACAAATAAATTTGTTTCACAATGTTATAACGCTTTCTAGTTTGGGCACTGTGTAAAGGTATATTTAGCCACTGGTGGCTGTTCAAAATTCTTTACGTATTGCTGCCCTTGAGAAGAACATAAACATGCCAATATTATCTAACCATGCTCACTAAGAGTCCTCCTGATGTCTTCGGGACACCCGCTGAACGCTTCTGTCGAAACTTCCACGAGGGACTTGTCCATTACATCCATTACATCCATTTTTCTATTACCTTTCATAATTAGCATTTGTCACATTAGGCCAATTATTTCCTTAAAGGAGTTCTATGACCATTTAAAAATTTTTATATATTGCTGCCCTTGCACAGAACATAATAAACATGCCATTCTAAACCAACCACGCTCCCCCAGGGTCCTTCTATGGTATCTTTGGGTCACCTGCTGAACGCTTCTGTTGCCACTTCCAAGACAGATACGTTTCAGCAGTAACAGTTTGTGATTGGCTGAGTGGACTGTCACTGCCGAAATGTGTCTGTTTTAGAAGTGGCGACTAGAGCATTCAGCAGATGATCCAAGGATACCATAGGAGGACCCTGGTAAAAAGGTCATAGAAAAATGGATGTAATGTAACCCTGCATAGTAAATTATTTTTATTGTTGCTAAGTTTACCACATGACAGACTACTTTAAAATTTTCATTCATTAAATCTTTACATTGTGCCCACCAATATGCTAAAGCAATGAATACTGCAAGCCAAATGTAAAAAACACTAAAGTAAAATGTGAGGTCAAAATCATACTTAAGCATTTTATTAGCATCTCAGTATCTCTTTAATGGATCCACTTGACTAGAAATTTGTCTTAGAAGGAGACTACAACTATTACATTAGCCATCATAACATTATAGCAAAAATGTGAATGAGTTATTCCTACCAAAAACGATTCTGAGAGAAGTACACATTTAACCCTCTTATGACTGGGCCGATTTTCGTTTTTTTGCCCTTTTGTTTAATCCTCCTCATGTTTAGAAGGCTATACCGCTTTCATTTTTTCACGTACAGACCAATATGAGCTCTTTCTTTTGCGATACCAATTTTACTTCGCTCATCTCTAACCATAATAAGTATCAGCACCTGGCTTGAATTTGATATAAAAACATGTCAACAATTTTGCACCTTGGCGGTCTTTTGTGTTAACATTGTTTAACATGAGAGATCAGGAATGTGATTATTTTATAGTTCTGGTGATTCTGCATGCAACGATAGCAAATATGTTTATTACTTTTTTGTTATTGTAGAAAACAGAGGTGATTTAAACTTGTAGACCCCCAAGGAGACTCCTATAAGCAATACTTTGATTGCTCATAGAGATCAATGAAGTACATATGTACTGCACTGATCCATTCTCTCACGGCTCGATTGCTTCAGCCTTCTGTAGACAGGCTGAAGCAATCCCAGATGTCAGGCAGCCCAGGAGGTCTGCTCTGATATTGGATCCAGCCTTGAAGGTTAGTGAAGACTATTTAAATGCTGCTGTCTGTTTTTTCCAACAACATTTAAATGGTTAAATAGCCAGCATGGATGATCCCGCCAGCTATCAGCCATGGTCCCCAACTACTGATAGCAGCCAGAAGCAGTGTAGTACAGAAACTGGTCACACCATGAGTTCTCTTAGTACCCTGTTAACAACGACATGACAGATACAGTGTAAGTGTCATCCATTTTTAAGAGGTTGGAATATCTTTGTGCTGCATGGACAACAGGTAGCATGAAATCCTGACGGCATCTCTCTTTAACATAAAAGGCATTGTTAGAAATATTTAATGTATAATTAATAAGAGCCTGAAATATAAACAAAGAATTTACTTTAACCTCTTAATGCCAAAGGTCATTGATGCACGGATGTCCAGGTAAATTTGAAGCAATGTTTTTTTTTCCACCTACAGGTCTGGTTGAAGTATCATTTTTATTGCACCATGATCTCTAGTTTTTATTGGCATCATGTTGGTGTAAAAAAAAATTTGATTGCTTTTTATAAATCGTTTACTAATATATCATTTTTAAAAAATAAATCAGCAATCCTGGTGTGTTTTTTTCTTCTCATTTTGTGTACGACGTTCACCATGCAGGAACAATATTTTTATCTTTTAATAGATCAGACACTTTTTTATAGTTAAATATGCAATCATTAGACCGCATATACTGATCAATTCTGTGCCATGGCACAGAATAACCTGAGAGCAGACTCTATGCACAGATTGCCAACCCGACAGGACAGAGGTATGTGGTTTACCCCCGCCTGTAAGTGAAAGTGATCGGGACTCCCACAGCTATGCTGCAAGGGTTCCAATAAGTCAGTGACAGGTATTTATCCTGTCACTGACTTCCTTAAATGCCGCAATCACTATGCAATGTTTAACCCCTTCAGGACCAGGCTCCACATGCTTCCAAGGCCATAGCGCTTGCATTTTTTCACTTACAGACCCACATGAGCGCTTATTTTTTGAGCCACTAATTGTACTTTGCAATGACCAGCTTAATTTTTGCATAAAGTAGGCTGCGAAACAAAAAAAAATTAAATGTGTGATGAAATTGAAAAAAAAAAGCCTTTTTTTTCATTTGGGGAGGTTTTGTGTTTACGCCATTTGCCCTAGGGTATAACTGACTTGTTATGCATGTTCCTAAAGTTGTTAGGATTACAATAATATGTAAGTTTTATTTTATTTGATGGCTTTTAAAAAAAGTAAAACCTTAAAATCGCTCTATTACCATGCTTATAGCGCTTTTATCCTTAAGTCTATGGGGCTGTGTCATTTTTTGCACCATGATCTGTACTTTCTATCAGTACCTTGATTGTGCATATGCAACTTTTTGATCGCCTTTTATTACAATTTTTCTGTATTTGATGTGATCAAAAATGCGCACTTTTGATTTTTTTTGTGCTTACGCCATTTACCGTGAGAGATCAGGAGTGAAATAAATAATATTTTGGGCGATTACGCACGTGGCAATATCAAACATGTTTATTTATTTATTTTTATTTATTTATAAAATGGGGAATCGGGGTGATTTAAACTTTTATTAGGGGAAGGGATTTTTTTTATTAATAAAAAATATTTTTTTTTTTACACACACACTTGAAGTCCTCCTGGGGGACTTCTAGTATACCTGCTTTGATCTCTCATTGAGATCTATGCAGTATAGATGTACTGCATAGATCAATGCTGCAGCTGAAAACAATAGAATACGAGTGGGATCAGCGCCATTATGGTGCAGACCCTGGCCGGTAACAGATGCAAGGATCGCTCCTGCGCGACCACGTGCCCACAAGACCAGCTGCATTTAAAAGGCTAATTAGCAGGCACAGCAATCAGACCGTGCCCGCTAATTGCCGTGGTCTCGGGCTGCAGATAGCACCCAGGACCATGGTGGTTCAGAGTAGGGTCGCCATGCACCCCACTCTGAACGCCCCCCCACCCACATGAGTTAGGCCCTCATGCGGAAAGGGGTTAAGGGATTAATGACCATGGCTGCCTGTCCTTACCTCCGGAGCTGGCAACACTGATGTGTGCGGAAACGCTCACATTATAGCAGAATATCACACACAAAAAGGCCCTTCACTGCAGGAACAAATATATGCATTCCTACTGCACAGGGCATGTGCAATAGGAACCTATATATACAGATTGTGCCCGTGAAGGGGTTAATAATCTAAAATGGTAGTCCAACCACTTGCATAAAACACCATGTGAAAATACAAAATGATATAATGAAACTCAATACGAAGCTCTGCTTGTTATAACAGGAGACTGGGCTGTGAGTCTCACTTGCTCACTAAGCCTAAATCTCCCCAGTCCCTGGTCCAAATGAATTTTAACTAAAACAGAGTTCCGCTAATACCTAATCTATCTGATGTTAATGTCCAGGTATCACATGGGCAGATAACATGATCTTTTTAAAGCTTTAGTCTATAGCTGCTTTGATGTTAGAAGGAGGGGTGGCTACCTATGAAGCCTGCTGCTACCAGCCGGGGTGCTGACATGGCTGGAGCTGCTGCTAGTCTCTAGAGCTTTGAAGAGACACACCTTTTTTACCACCATCCCATTCCTGAAAAAACTAGTATAAACTATATTTCTTTTCTGCAGACCTGGGATATTAGTATAAATGTCAGAGACAGAATTTAATTTTGTGTTGAAAAACTTACATGGATTCTCAAGATGCATTAATATTTAAAAGAACCATTACAAATCGCTTACATGTTCGTATAAAACACCTGATCAACTCTTTTGCATGAACCTCTCCTTCACCAAGAGGTGCTGGAGATGCAAACAATCACTAGGCAATCTCCCCCACATATATTGGGATTGCCCTGTGCTACGCCCATTTTGGCAGGATGTCGAATCCCTTGCAAACTCAATCTGTGAATCTCGAATTACTCTGTCTCTTCACCATAGTGTTAGCAATTCCCGCAAAAGACTACCGACCTGCAAAAAACTCCCTTTTTACCCAATTGCTAACAGCTGCCAAACTCTTGATACCCACACTGTGGTTACATCACCTTCCACCAAACGAGATCCACCAATTAGAGGAACTTTCAAGTTGGTCCAATAATTTCCAACCTTCTTTTGTTTCTATGTGACATTTAAAAACATAATAATATAACCACCTAGCATACACTAAATCCTACACCACTGAGCAAGCTCAGAAAAATCTGCTTACCCAGCCGTAAGTACATCCAGTAAGTACCATTTACCAAACATTTCCACTCTATCCCCCACCCTGCCCTTTCTTCCCTTCATTGTCTTTCCCATCCTGTCTTGTGTTCTGTTCACTTTTATTTGCAAACAGGGTGGGAAGGGGACATAACAGGGGTGCAGCCTCTATGTGAACGGCATTTAACATTTTTAACCTCTGTACTGTGGGAACGTTTTTAAGCCTGGCACTTAAAAATCCAACCTTAAAGCGACTCTGTACCCACAATCTGCCCCTCCCCCCTAAACCACCTGTACAATCAGACAGCTACTTTTAAACCAAGATCTGTCCTGGGGTCCGTTCGATAGGTGATATAGTTATTGTCCTAAAAAACAACTCTGAAACTTGCAATCCTGTGTCAAATTGGCGTGGCCTAGAGTACCCATGCCCTAGGATTGCGACACCCCTCCGTCCCCCCTCCCTGCCCTCATCATCATTAGGAATTCCCCTAGAACAATTTCTCCTATTCATCACCTGTCAGACTGCACATGTGCTGGATCGTTAAAGCACCTGTGCAGTGTTCTGACAGGTGATGAATAGGAGAACAATGATAATGAGGGTGGGGAGGAAGGACGGAGGGGTGTTTCAATCCTACGGCACAGACACTCTAGGTCACGTCAAGTTGACACAGGGCTACCAGTTTAAATGTTGTTTTTAGGGCAATAACTGCATCACCTGCTGAACCCGAGGACAGATCTTGAATTAAAAGCAGCTATTCGATGGTACAAGCGGTTTAGGGGGGTCAGATTGTGGGTACAGAGTCACTTTAATACATGTTCTCAATTGTTGTGTTGTATTTTACATTGTGTGAACATAGCCTTATAAGCCCAAGGCTATGTTCACACAACGTATATTTTCGCAAATATATTTTTACGAGAATATACGTTTCATTGCTGTCTATGGGATCCCAGCCGGGATCCTTAGCGTCGCCGCAAACAACTGACATGTCAGTTTTCTGCGGCTGCTATTCATTGAATAGCAGCCGTAGAAAACCATGTCAGTGCACAATCTGGAGCGAGCAGCTCCGGTCGCTCACTACATAGTATGCTGTGGAGAGTTCTGATGTGGGCGTGCACGGATACACCCTCATCAGAACTCTGCGGCCATAAAGATCATCCAGGATGATGATCTTTTTAGAGACCGGCTGTTGTGGAACGACCGGTCTCTTACAGCATGTGAAAATAGCCCAAAATTGTTTACATGTATATAACAGACCTTCCAGTATCTTGGTATGCACTTATAATGATAAGACACATCAATAACTTTTGCTATTAATTTAATTTAAGTGAATTAGACAAACTGGAAGCCATGATAGCTCATGTATTCATTTAACATGCAATACTGTTTAAATTAGAAAAAAATATTATTATTTTTTTTTAAGAAGAAAGCTTTAAGTATATGAAAGTAGAATGAAAGAGAACATACCGTCTTGTCAGAATTTTATTAAATAAATATGTTTTATGTGTAGTATATTTTAATACTGTACATGGTTTCAATCTGAGGAGGTGATTAGGTGTGGAGAAGAAAAGGCCAAAGGTTACAAACTAGGAAAGTTGATAGCTAGCATTCACTTAAATTATTTTTTTCCTGACAATTCTTAGTCTTGTAAGGCTTTCTTTTTTATTTAATCAGGATGTCTCAGCAAGACATAATTGGGCAAATAAGGGAGATTTTTGAAAAAAGGAAAAGATAGCAGGAAGTTTAAATCACTGGGGTAATCTGAGTCCAGATATAAAACTATTATATCTGCCTCTGTGAGCAGAATGAGCATTTCTGCATCTTATATTTAATCTGCTACAAGGTGTTGCCAGCAGCTTCAAATCCTATTTAGATCTGGTCCTCGTCAAGAGATGAACAAATTTTACGAATTATATCCATTTTTTAAAAATAAATTGATATTTGTTTGTTTTTTGCAAAAGCAAATAGAAGTGAATCACATGCAGAGCGGTCATTACTTTTTTTCCTATTTGTCCATTGTTGCAATTGAGAAGACAAACATCAGTAGTCTCTGTGGTGCTTTACTTGTCAAGCATAGACGCATGTTATAAACTTTTATAGGATTCCGGACTCCTGGTTAATTAAATGACAGACTAACCAGAGGATTTTCTCGGTTTTATGAACAACCTGAGCATAGAAATAATGATTAGCACTGTTTAATTTGTTGTATACTGTATATAGTTACATAGTTCCTTAGCATTAAAATAGATAAACTGGGGGGGGGGGGCATGGCCTGCAGTGCATGGAGGCAGACGTGTCAGAGCTCTGTTGTATCCCAGCAGAACACTCTCTCGGATCCTCTCTGCAACAATGTGACTGAAACTCACCAAAATATTTCCCACAACTTTCCTTTCAGCAACATTGCAATGGTAGGTCTCTGTAAAAACCCAGATCATTACCTCTCACAGGAAGTTGAACATAAAAGAACATTACAATGTGGTATTGTCTCAGCATCTCCCCAGCTCCTCCCTCTCTCCAGAGACAACACATCATCATCTGCTGTCTCAGGAGGCTTGGCTGGATCTTTATCTTTTAGCTCAAGATCCACACCCTGAGTGATTTCACCACCTCTGACCAGCCCCTGCAGCCTATATCCCCATCTACCTATCAGATACACATACATATTTTAATTTGGACAGCATGTTGTGTGCTGAGCAGCTTTTGCAGATTTACTATCTGGATATATATCCGACAACTTGAAAGATGCTGGACAATAATCTTAGATCATTAGATTAAATCAATACTTTATTGTTATATACAGAAAAAAATATTTAAAACCACGTTAAAAACAGGGAGACACAGAAAATAATACAGTACATACATCAGGTGGTTTACAAGACAGATAGAATAATGTATGCTCTATATGATGCAGTAGATTAATGATATGTCATTCAATCCCAGGAAGTATGGAGGTATACAAATATTGGTAAACAGGATACTCCAAAGTGCTTAATAATATGCGTGATAATATATATATATACACTGCAAGTGCAGATAATAGTTGAAAAAATGTGAAAAAAATAAATACAAAAAGTGTACAAAAAATGAGGGAAAAATAAATGTACAAAAAAATCCAACAAGGAGTATACTTAAACCTCCAGATAGGGAGATGTTCTGCCTGGTAAGACCACTCACCCAACGCTGCGTTTCGCTACACAAGCTTTATAAAGGGTTATTTACTATCTGGAGCAATGTTCTGCAGCATCACTGGGTGAAGTACAGGCATGACTGTTGTGGGAGGGGAGTGGGCAAATTGAGAAGACTGTAATGAACAGCTGTGAGAAAGTAATGCATTCTGGAAATTATAGTACTGAACAACTGTTCAATCGGGAAGCGCAAGCGCAATGAGAATATGACATAGGACCCGTTCACACTGAGCAAGAATGGCAGAATTCCGCAGCGGAGCTCTCTGTAGCGGAATCCCACCATGCTCAGTGTGCTGCTTTCATTGAATGAGAACGCGCACGCTCCTCCGCTGCCGCCGCTCTCCGCTCAGAGAAATGACATGTCACTTCTTTGAGCGGAGAGCGGCGGCAGTGGAGGAGCGTGCACCCTCTCATTCACTCAATGCAGGACACTGAGCATGGTGGGATTCCGCAGCGGAATTCCGCCGTTCTTGCTCAGTGTGAATGGGGGCCATAGGAAGAGAACAGACAGAAAAACAATGCTATCTGCCACTTAAATATTTTTTTAACCTATTGTGGTAATACTTCTTTTAAGAGTTCTATTGTGGCCCTACACTGCTAACTTTAGCCCATTTACTTTGGGCTAAATGGTAAAGTTAGTGGGTCAGCATGTTTCTAATCCATGTCTAAAATAGAAAGAATAGTGACAAGCGAGGGGACTGGAAAACATCGCAGCAGGAGCAGCACCGAACCCAGGTAGGTAAGCATGTTGATATGGGTTTTTTTGTAGCTAACTCCCTTCCCTCCAGCCACATATAGACTTCGTATCATTCCCACCATTTTCACCCTTGGCATATTTACACATGCATACATATTCAACCTTCAAGCTTATTCAGATGAATCGTATAGTCAAATCTCTGCACTAAATCAATCAAATGTGAGAATACTCAACAACTTAAAAACAAATTTCCATTCATCAAATCAATTAAAAAAAAAAAAAAAAAAAACACTTCTTGCATCCTCTCTTCCTTCGAAGCAGAAACTATTTATGGAGCGGAAAAATTTAAACGTCTACCATTGCTTTTTTTTTTTTTAATTATTAGACATCTCTTAATGTTCATTCATTTAGAAAAGTAAACATAAAATAAATCATTAACCGAAGTAAAGAGAAGAAAGGAGCCTGACACCAGTGTTCAAAGGATAATTTAAAGATTAATGTGCAACTATCAGATAAAGCAAACTGAGGAAAGTTTCCCCCATAGAAGTTATCACTTTGGATTGCACTTGCCACAGAGCGGTGAGATCTCACTGTTACGTTATAAATAACACCATTTATTAAAGTCACAATTTGAAATGAAATTTGTTATGTATGAGTATAACTAAAACCTGATCAGTTCACACTCTCCTCTGTTTGCCTGGGGATATTGGGAGGTAAATAGATTGCTAGAAAGCAACCTGTGACTACAGCTTAAATTACATTTTACCAAGTGAGTTGAATGACTTTTTAATTACAGCACTGATATCCACATGCTGTCACCACTGCCTGATATAGCGGAGAATGATTTGATTTTTAACTTTGATGCACGAAGGGGAAATGAAAAGTACAGCTTTTTTCTTAGAATTGTAATTTTCCGCTTCCTTGCAAGGGAGGACCCTAATCTTCAAAGCCTTACAGTAGATTATGTTTTTGGCGACTTAGAAAAATGTGCAGAAATGTAGGATTCTCAGGAAATAAAGACTTTTTTTTTTTTTTTTGTGCCTTCCTTGATATAATTATTATATTTAAGAGCAGTGTAAAAATTGGAAAAGACACAATATTTCTACCCAATTTAGAACTAATGCACTTGTAAAGGATTTGCTAAAAACTGCTAAATAATAGGCTTTTAAACAGTATATAATTACAATACATACAGTGTAAAATTAAAGATGCAAAATTTATTTCCAATTTGTGGTTATGAGAGTCTAAATGTTTCTGGTTCTGTGCATAAAGATGCCATTTGGCGAATATCTATGAGGTCCATTAGCAACTGTATTTTGGGCATATTTCAATAGTCCCCCACTGGGAGAAAATAAAGTCACTGGCTATGTTCACACAACATTTTTTTCAGCTCCATTTAAAATTACGTCCGTTATTTTGACTCTAAAATAACGGACATTTTTTGAAGCCTGACATCCCCTTAGTGCAATGACGGGTGTTTGCACATTATTTTAGTTTGGGGTTACTAATTGCTCTTTGGGTGTGGCTTAATTGAAAAATCCATTAAGTTTAATAGTAAAAACGGAGAAAGAACGGTGACACAATAAGAACTGTGTGTGAACAACTAAGAAAAAACGTCCGCTATTTGCAAAAAACATCAGAAAATAATGTTCATGCTCATTATTTTGATGTGCAAAAGAAGGGTCCGTGGAGTCTCAGTTACAAGTCTCAAAACACGGGAGTAACCAGATATGCCTCCAGGGGAGGGAAGCCTATTGCCAAGGGGGTGCCTCCCAGTGGGGAGATCACCAAACCACCCTGGTACGTAACCCCTTAAGTCTCACTCGGTTGCGAGTATTGGAACATAAATAGGGAAATACCAGGGTGGCCCCTTTTACGTCTAAGTCTAACTCTGTGGCAAGTATTGCAACATGACAAGGGTTTACCAAGGCAGGCATCCATCCACAGACGATCGTTTCGGGGTAGTTGCCCCTCGTCAGTGTGGAGTAGGATTCTGGCTAACAGGGGCAATGAAAAATAGACAAAACACAGCAATCGCTGAACTCAGGGAGACCAGCGACCAAAAAAATCAAATGGAGTACTCACTGAAGAGTCTCCACCGATGCATTGCCCCCTATAAATTTAAATATGCAAAAGAAGATGTCCGCGGCAAAAACGTCCGTTTTTCAATGCATTGTGTGCATTGGACGTCCGTCTTCCCATTGATTCCAATGCAATGGCACTTGTGTCAGTTAAATAGCGAAATCGGCAGTTTTTTCTCCATTTTTGATGTTGTGTGAACATAGCCACTCTGTGACAAATGAGAGGTAAAGATATGCCTTAGGCAACTTTCATGTGGCAGGATTGTGGTCAGTATTGTACTTAAGTTTTTCTAACTCAAAAGCAGGAATGAAACAAACATAGTGGAAAAGTATAAATGAAAGATTTTGGACCCATATTTTTTATTTTATTTTTTGCTTAAAAATAGCTGGGGGACGTTCTGGAGATCAGTGGGGGGAACGGAGGTCGGACCCCCCCCCCCCCCCAAATCACTTACTTGTCCCCTTTCCTGTGCATAGCGGACAAGTTAGTTTTGGGTGGACAAACTCTTTAAGTCATTTGGATTGTCTGCATTGCCTGGTCTTACAACTTGCCATCGAAACCTTGGGGATGAGCATTCATGTTAACACTATAACATTAGTGTCAAAAAGGAAGGTATCCACAGCTCCTTTAAAAAGTATTTGCGTTTTTATTGGTACAACTTAAAAAATAACAAAAGCATTAAAACCGCGCCGACGCGTTGCGGAGGCAACCCTCCTTAATCATGGCTAGTGTGTGTTTGAACATTCAATACCTTTATACATAGCAAAGTGTACCTCCTCCATTAGGCCCCACCCCAAGGTGGGGAAACAGAAAGGGGCCAAAAATGGAGGAACCACGTGACACACATTACAAATAGGCAAATAATAATGAACCAAAACAAATACAGAACAAAAAATGAATAAATTAGTAAATAAACATTAGATCTGTTTTTTGGTTTATGCCCTTCGGGAAGCGTGTTGCTAAATGTAAGATCCAATATGCTTCCCTCTTACGAAGCATTTGGACCCAATCTCCACCCCTTTTCGGTTTATCAACCTTCTCTATGGCCTGTATGGTGAGTGAATGGGTGTCACCCTCGTGGCACTGGTGGAAATGTCTGGACAATCCTGACATGGCTCTGGAACCACCAAAAGGGGAATCAACAGAGCGAATGTCACGGAGATGTTCAGAGAATCAAATTTTAAGTTTCCTTTTAGAGGAACCTACATACTGTAATCTACAGGTAGTACAATGTGCTAAATATACAGTATATGTAGTGTCACAATTTAGGAAGCTCTGTATCCTAAAACTACGTCCTGTGGTGTAGGAAGTAAACGTGGATTGTTTTGTTGTAAAAAAACACATTGGACACCTAGGGGCCCTTTTACACAGAAAGATTATCTGACAGATTATCTGCAAAAGATTTGAAGCCAAAGCCAGAAACAGACTATAAACAGAGATCAGGTCATAAAGGAAAGCCTGAGATTTCTCCTCTTTTTTTAAATCCATTCCTGGCTTTGGCTTTAAATCTTTGGCAGATAATCTGTCAGATAATCTTTCTGTGTAAATGGACCCTATCAGAACCTACACCCAAACTGGAGACAAGAGTGGTGCTGTCTCTGGAAGAATGTGTACATGTTTTTCTAATTTAAGAGAACTTCTTTAAGGGTATAAACCCACACACCGTATATGCAGCGTATTTGTTGCATATCTGCTGCGTATACGGTGTGTGGGTTTATACCCTAAAGGGGTTACCCAGTGCTACAAAAACATGGCCACTTTCTTCCAGAAACAACACCACTCTTGTCCCCAGTTCAGGTGCGGTTTGCAGTTAAGCTCCATTCAATTCAATAGAACTAAGTTGCAAAACCCACTCAAACTGGAGACAAGAGTGTTGCCGTTGTTTCTGGCTATGTTTCTGTAGCGCTGGATAACCGCTTTAATAATGTGCTATATAAGAGCGTATGAAAAAAATGTCAATCTGTGCATACATTGTAGATAAAATTATGATGTGTGCATACATACTGTTTTTCCATAGATTTTGATGTAGCACATTATTAGATTCAAATTGCAAATAGGTTTTAGGGCTGTGGTCATGATCATTATTAGCGGCGGTCTATTTAACGAGATGGCGGTGTTTGCCTGATATGCTCCCAATGTGGGAACATAGCCATTACCTATTTTACTGTTGCATTTTGCTCTTATTTTACTGTGAGTGTAAATAGCCCTAATGTTATGTATGTAAGTTGTGTAAAACCCTGGGAGACTATGTTTACACATAGGGGGACATTTATGAAATATCCGCCCAAGGCGTGCATCAGGGGAAAGGCATGATTTTTTACCCCTCCTCCCTGGCGTACGGAGGCCGTATTCCCTGCTCACCCAATGGGCGGGCAGTGGGAGCACAGAGGGGAGGAGCAAGACGCGGAGGAGGCGTCTGTCAGTTTTTTTTACCCAAAGTCAGGAGTGAAACTGACAGAGAAAAACCACAATGGGAAGATTTGCGCAGTTTCTGTGTTTTTAACCCAGTCCTGTTTATGGTTGAGAAAATACTGACTGAAATATTGTGTGTGACCATAGCCTAAAGCTGTTGTCACACACAGCAGCTTTTGGAAAAACTGACACTGCAGTTTTTGAGTCAGGGCCAAAAGTGTAAGTTATTCCAATAATATTTCCTATTTTTTCGAATCCACTCCTGGCTTTGGCTCTAAAACTTTAACGTAGTAGAAAAGAGACCCACAAACACACAAAACAACTAAATTTTTGGTGATTTCAAAAATGAATCAAGAAAGGTCAGCAATGCTATGTTTTTTTGTTTGTTTTTTTTTGTTTGTCTTTTTTAGCTGATGTCAAAAGAACATTTTTAGGCTATGTTCACACAACGTCATTTGTTAGTGCGTTATTGCGTTGGAGTAATTGGCTAATTGATTTGCGGGCACAGCCACCGGTGCCTGGAAATCAATTGTGAAAAAAGAAGGTTCCTGCAGCCGATACGGAGGTATCGGCTGCAGGAACGGGCTGAGTGCAGCCCGGCGGCCGGCTGTTTAACAGCGTCCGTTGCATAGCAATGGACGCTGTTAAACGGTGTGTGAACATAGCCTTAGACTGTGTTTTCACTAGGTAAAAGTAAGGACAACATGGGAACAAAACCTAAATTGAACAAAATGACAATTTCTTAAAATTCAAACCTTTCTGCAACTCATTAATTACTGATGGCAATTTACAACAAATGGAACATTTATAAGAAAATACTGAGCTAATATTTTGTGATTGGAAAACCAATAAGTACAGAAAAAAAATATTATACACCAATTCAAACATTTACTAGAACTTCTAATGTCTCTTTCCCAATAAAACCACAAACTAGTACTTTGAAAATAATACAGTAAAAAGATCTGGATTTAGATACTGTAGTTTCTCTGAAAATATAAATTCCTTACATTAATTTATTACGTGTTGCTCATCTTGTAGGATGTGATAATTATGTTATATAATATTTTCTCGTTTTAATAAAAATTAAAGATTTTCTTCCCAGAAGTTCCATTAATGTTTTCTGCGTGTAAAAGCTACGTCCTTAACATATCTTTGTGCAACATAAATTATTCTATACTTTATTAACAGTAATAATAGTAAAATGGTTGCAATAAAATTCATGTTTTCCAATTTTCAATGGTCCAGAAATCCTATTGCCCAGCAACAAAGAAGATATTATGGCACAATACCTGTTTATTCTCATTTCTATATGGTTTTTGTTGTTGATTATAATTGTTAATTTTATTTTTAAATATTAAAATCCTCTCAGGGCACAGCCTAAAATGGCCTGAAAGACAGAGCCAATTTTTTTCAAATATGACATGCATCACTTTATGTATAAACTTTTACCTATCCTAGTATTTTGGCAGCATTTGTTAAATTTGCTTTCTATTTTTTTAAGAGAATACAAAGCTTAAAAGTTTAGCAGCAACTTTCCAAATTTTCACAGAAATTTCAAAATCTTTTTTTTTTTTTTTTTTGGGACCAGTTCAGATTTGAAGTGTATTTGAGGGGACTCTATGTTTGAAAGCCCCACCTATTTACCCCATTTCAGAAACTGCAAACAGGGTAGCAGGCTTGAGGCACAGCTGTGCCAAAGATGCGGGACTCTCTGGCGCTGAATGGCAAGACAATAGTCACTACTGCCTTGATGGGAGTTGTAGTGGTAGATAAAATTTTAACTTTTATTGCACAGATGACGCGTTTCGAGGTGAGGCCTGTGCAATAAAAGTTAAAATATTATTTTCCACTACGACTCCCATCAGTGCAGGGGGGACCATTGTCTTGTCATACAGCGCCAGAGAGTCCAGGATCTTCGTCACAGCTGTGCCTCAAGCCTGCTACCTTCTTTGGATTTTCTCCCGGGATCCCAGGCTTCATGGACCGGCTTCAAGTGGCAATATCTGATCAAGTGATCAGCGGTGTCGCGCTCGTAGCACGACCACCCCAGGTGAGCGGCTTTTGTGCCATTGCTAATTCCAGCTTTTAGTTCGAAGTAGCACACTATGTGCACCCGCAGTGTCTTATATCTCTCCTCATTTCTGAAACTGCACCCACCAAACGGTTTCAAATCACACCCAGAAAGTTTAACCCTTTATGTGAGTTACAGAAATAAAAGCTGTGCGTGAGAAAATTGAAAATACTTTCAGAATGGAAAACCTATAAACAGAGAAATGCACCATAATATTAATCACCTTGTAGTTTCTGCAGTTTATAGAAATATCCTATGTGTGGCCCTATTGCACTACTTGACTCAACCATAAGCCTCAGGTAAGGAGATACTAGTGAATTTTGAAGCCTTTATTACATTTGGCCATTTTCACAGTACAACTACAGGTTGGCAGAGGCTCTGGGGTACCAAAACATAAAAAAACACCCCTAAAGGGACACCATTGAGGAAACTGCACCCCTCAAGGAATGTAACAAGGGGTGCAGTGAGCCTTTGAACCCCACAAAGTTATGCGCCATGAAAATTTTATTTTTTCACTAAAACGGTCTAGCCTCAGTTCTTTTTTTTTTCATTTTGAGAATGGGTTAAAAGAGAAAATCAACTTGTAGAGCAATTTCTCCCGAGTAGGAAAATATCCCACATGTGGACATAAAGAGCCATGTGGGCACAAGGCAAGCCTCCAAATAGAGGAAGCACAATTTGTCTTTGGGAGGCTGGATGATGGGGAGGAGAAAGAACACAGAGGAAAGGAGGATCTCCCTATCATCCGGGGGGGGGGGGGGGGGGGGGGGTGCGTCATCCGCTTAAAAACAACTTTAGGCCATTTTTATAGAGGGATTTTTTTTAGGAGTATGTACACGTGTAATGTATAATACATGAGTGGTTTGTGATCAATGATATGCAACACTGATCAATAGCAGTAGGATACACTCTAAAAAATGACAATAAAAAGGGGGGAAAAAATCTATGCCAAAAATTAGCAGTTGCTCATGAGTGATGTGCAACGCCGATCAGTGTCTAGCGGTGGTAGGGAGAACACGAAAAAATTACAATCCACACCCAAGGAAGTTAACAGGTGTTGCGGGTACACAGGGGAGGGTCCAGCCACACAGCACATGACAGTAGCTGGTAGCATAAGCAGAAACCCCTTTAAAAATTAAAGAATGTAAATTAAAGGGTAAGGCCAGACAACACAAAAACGTAGCTGGTGGCGCAGACAGCAGTCCCCTAAAAAATGTGCAGATAAAGAAAAAAATCACTGCACCTTCAAAAATACAGCTTCTCTGTGCTATAGCCCTGAACAGCAACTAGGGGACAGACAGCTCTCACAGCACAGTCCAGCCCTTGTAGGTTCAGTAAAAACTGACAGCTGCTACGGGTCCTTGGGCAGAATACCCAGAGACACTGAGCAAGGATCACCTTGCTCTGAAGCCTTTATCAGGTAAGAATGACACACACCTGCTCTACACACCAACTGTGACTAGAATGTGGTGTGCAGAGACCACTGGCCACTGTCCCCGTACTTCACAATGACGATTGGTGCTATCTCAGTCAGCACAAAACTCCGTTTTTTTCTATGTTACCGGGTCACCAAAGTACAGAATTCCCCTACTCAGCTTTCATTGGCTCGTCGGAATTGACCAGTCAATGACAGCAATCTCTATCATCAAGGAAGGTAACTACGAGATATGCAAACAATTATATCAGCTCCCCATGTCTCATAGTGTTTGTTTCTTGGCTCTCCGGATAGGAAGCACGGAAGACCTGTATTGCGGGCCATATCCCGTATTGTTATGCAAAGGCAAAAAGAGGGATTTTGGTCTCCAGCTTCTCAAAATTCCAAACTTTATTATAATGTCATCATCTAAAATCCAACAGTTAAAACCCCGCTGACACGTTGCGAGGTAGACACCTCTTAATCAAATTGATTAAGAGGTGTCTACCTCGCAACGCGTCGGCGTGATTTTAACTATTGGATTTTAGATGATGATGTTATAATAAAGCTTGGAATTTTAAGAAGCTGGAGACCAAAATCCCTATTTTTGCCTTCGCATAACAAGGAGATATGGCCTGCTATTTACAATGCACAAAGAAAAAAAAAAACACAACAAATGGTGCCGCATGTGCAGATCAACATAACTAAAGCATTTGTGTTTTTTTAATCACAAGTGCACACTCACCTGTTGTGGTCTAAGGTTCAGTTCACACAGAGTAAAACTGGTGGAATTCCGCAAGCCTCCTTGTCATACTGGCAGTCTATGGGAAGCTTGGGCGCCTCCTCTCTCTGTTCGGAAGAAAAAAAATTGCAACAATAAAATGAAATTTCTGAACTTATCCTACTGTATAGTTTTTTACATTTTTGAGGAGACCAGAGGATCTGAAAATAAAAATTTTGCAGGCTAGGTTCACCCAAAGTAAAATAAAAGCAAAATATGACCATAATTTTAAGTGAAAAATGTGAAGAGATTATAAAAAAAAAAAAAAAAAACAGCCACGCCAGCTGCCTGGAAAGGGAGGATGTCACCATGCAGGACCATCGGTACAATAGTATAAAGATCAGTGGTGCTCAATGCCAGAGGAGGTAAGTGGCGCTCTGCACCTGACCCATGGAGTGTAAAAAAAACAATTAAACACATTTACATTGTTCTAAATGGAAACACATGGTTCCCAAACTTTTTAGTTTTGGAACAGCCTTCCAGAAAGGATTGTGTTCAAGAATCAAAGTATGGCTATGTTCACACAACGTTTTTCAGCTCCGTTTAAAATGATGTCCGTCATTTTGAGTCTAAAATAACGGAAGTTATTAAGCAGCCTGGCCTCCCCTTAGTGCAATGACTGGTGTTTGTACATTATTCTAGTTTAGGGTTACTAATTGGACTTAATTGAATTTAATAGTGAAAACTGAGAAAGACCAGTTAGAAAAGAAAAACTTTGTGTGAACAACTAATAAAAAACGTCCGCTGTTTGCAAAATAGGTCCCAAAATAATGATCATGATCATTATTTTGACGTCCACGGTAAAAACATCCATTATTCAATATATTGTGTGCATTGGACGTTCGTCTTTCCATTGACTTCAATGTATTGCCATTGCAGTCAATTAAATCGTGGCAAAACAGACGTTATTTTTAAATAGCAAAATCGGCTGCCTTTTGTCTATTTTTGACGTTGTGTGCACATTGTTACCGCATAGGAAAATAACAGCAAAACAGAAACAGCACCACTCTTATCTCAAGTTTGGGTGTGAATTTTGCAGCTCAGTTCCACTAAAGGGAATGGTGATGAATTGTAATACCACACACAACCTGGGGACAGGAGTGGTGCTGTTTTTCAAGAAAGTAGCTGTGTGGTTTTTTTTTTCTAATTCTAGATAACCCCTTTAAATAACATTTAGGATATGTGAATAGTAAAGATAAATACCACCTTGAAATTGAAGACGAAATTTGGAACTGTGCGTTAAACGCTGGCCTTGTGTTCATAATACTAGGAGACCTGGGATGAAGTCTGTTAGCCTATTGTTTCTTTCTGATGTGACACTGTAACAAGGATTAATTTACATCTTCAGAAGAACAGATGCAACTTGTCCATAAAATGTAAAATCTTCTCGAGGATGGGGAACAGTTAACAGGTGTACATGAGATTAATCAAAATTCTTTTTTTGCTCATGTTGACACTTTCATGAGCAATGAGCATTTGCTACATGGCAGTGGGGAGTCACTCCTGCTTCATGTTCCTTAGGTGGGAGGATAAATGATTGAGGACTGGTGCCAGATGGCCTGTGTAAAGAACAGTGGGGGCTATGGCAGAAGCTACCAGAAATTATTCTCCTTTGATACATAGACAGGAGAAGTGAAATCAGTGCTTTTCTCCAGGAAATGCTGTATAACATTGGGCATTAGTGTCTTTCCAATTCATTTATAAAAATGAGCAAATTACCCAATTCTAACCGACGTGCTTAAAAAATATGCCACCCATACCCAGCTATTTAAATCAAGTGAATATTTGTATAATAAAACGTAAACATTTAGTGGTAATAACATATGTACCAGCCACAGTTAGGTAATTCAATAAGCAGAATAAAAGAATATACATTATATGTTTGCACAAAATAAAGTTTTTCTATTTAGCTTCGACGTGTTTGTTCCTGTGGCCTAAGGAAACAGCAAGACTAAATAAATACCATACTTATAGTACAAAAAAAAACATTGTTTGTGATACATTTTACTTTTAGGCTTCTGCAAACATTTTGCCACAATAGATTTTCCAAAGGAAAAAAAAAAGAAGAAAAAGAAAATAAAAAGTAAGGCCGGGAAAAGAAATAAGGTTGCAAAAAAATGTGGCAATGGGAATTGGCTGTGATTTATCGGGAAAAGGTGACTGTCTATTAATAATGATGGCCGCAAAAATTATCATGATGTGAACGTATGATAACTTACTGGAAATATGTTAAAGCGAATGTACCATCAGGTACATTCGCTTTAACACAACCCACGGATAGATCAGCACCAGCAAGCCGATGCCGCGGTCCATTTTTTTCACCGTGGCCTGGTTCCCCTGTACTGCGCCGTTCTTTCCACGGGTACCTGGCCGGGGCTAAGGCACTGGAGGCGGGCCGGCCCGCCCCCAGTGGGAGGAATCCACCACCCCTCTATGACGCGGCTCCATTGATTCTAATGGAGCCACGTCATAGTGGGGAGATTTTCTCCCACTGGAGGCAGGCTTCCCCGCCTCCCGTGCTTCAGACACGGCCTGGTACCCGTGGATAGAATGGGGCCATACACGGGAACCAGGCCGCAGTTCAAAAAATGGAACATGGCACCGGCTATTCATCATGGTACATTTGCTTTAAAAGACTAAATAAACTGTTCACAATAACAAGGGGGCACAATCTGAGGTTAGTTGGGGGACAGATCAGAAGAAAAAAATCAGATGAAAGATGAAAAAATATTACTTTACTGAAAGAATAGTAGAAACTTGGAATAAATGGCCAGCAGATGCACTTAGTAAGGCTATGTTCACACAACCTATTATTTTTTAAAAGAAACTCCATTGTTTTCATACTGCAATGAAATGCATTGAAGTCAATGCTACAACTTTTTTTCCCATAATGCATTGAACAATGGCCATTGTTTGGCACTCAAAATAACCGCTGTTGTTCAATACATTGTGTGACATTGGGCGTACATTGTGTGTGCGGACGTTGTTGTATCGACTTTAATGCATTTCATTGCAGTATGAAATGAACGTCCATTGTTTTAATGGAAAACAAAAAGACCGTTCTGTAAAAAATAGTACATTGTGTGAAAACAGCCTTTATCTGCAGCAACTGGCTATGTTTATAAAACATCTTTTTAGGCAATAATACAAAAAGGTCCGTGGAGGCTCAGTTACGAGTCTCAAAACACAGGACTAGCCAAATATTCCTTCAGGAAAGGGCCTAGAAAAGGGATCGCCACAAACCACCATATTAAGTGGCCCCTTCAGTCAATATTCAACTCAATTACGAGTCCGATGATATGACCAGGGAAATAGAAAAGCCAGGTATCCATGCACAGACATCTGTTTCAGGGTGTTGCCCCTCATCAGTGTGGAACAAGATTCTGGCTAGGGAGCAATGCCTAGTAGACCAATACAACAAACAGATCAGTGATCTCAAGGGAAACCAGCTCAAGAGACACTGTTAACTGCTAGTTAAAGCGCTCAATACAGTGAAATCTAAGGTGCATTGCCCCCTGGGAAATATCAATATGCAAAATCTGCCATATGACAGGCAACCACCCACTGGGTATAATACATTATCAATGGCGCTATGCTCCAGCAGTCATTTAGAGCAGTGGTCTGGGAATGTTGGTGGCAAGAGAGTGGTCCATGTATACATTTATTTTAATGGAGTTATATTGCAAAATAAAAAAATAAAATAAAATTTTAAAAAAACATTACTCTCTGAAGTACCCCTTTAAGGTAAGGTCACAATTAGAATATTTTGCTGCAGATGTGTGGGGAATATCTGTAACATACTGTACAGTAGCAGCAAAGTGGATGATTTAAAAATCTCAGCTGCACAATGTAGAAAAAAATCAGTGCAAAATAAACATGCAGTAGAGATTTCAAATCAGCAGCATGTAAATTTTGGGGTTAGTCATTCCAGGCTTATTGTAGGGTTTCTCCTATTGATTTTAGTTAAAATTAAAATATGCAATTAATTCACAGTGTTGCAGATTTTACTGGGGACACACTTAGGGCCGTTTAACACAATGTGAGATCGGAAAGCGCCTATCTACCTGACCGGGGCTCATTTCCAATCTCACATCGGATAGTATATTATATTATTTTAGGAGATTAAGCAGTTGTATACAGTTAGTTTCTGTATGCTAGCTTTGCTCCCATGATCTCCATGATTCCCATGTATCCTGATTGCTTTCTCACCCCCTAGCTTTTTTTGTGTATATTTACTTATTACAGCAAATTTTCATTACAGTGTTGCTGCATTGGAATGGAAACATGCTGTTTAAGGGTATGTTCACACTGCGCAAAAGTGGTGGACATCTGCGCAGAGCCCCCACCGCAGACTCCGCTCAGAATCCCATCTGCCTCACTGTGTCATCTTTATACCTTGCATGTCTCTGCACCCTACCTCTCTCTGCTCAAAGAATTGACATTATATACAAAAAAAACCTATGTGGGCACCACTTCAAATACAAACCACTGGGTGCTAACCCCTAGCTCAAACTACACAGCATTAGAAGCAAAAATTGAGAAACAAGCTAGGAATAAAGGGCTGCTTACCAAGCAAATACAGAAAACTACATGTCAGTTTTCTGCGGCCGGAATTCAGTGAATTTCGGCCGCAGAAAGACCTGTCAGTTCACACAGTGAAGCGAGCAGTTCCAGACGCTTTCTTCACTGTGTGCTATGGGAAGCTCTGATGTGGGCGCGCGCTGATGCATCCGCATCAGACCTCTGCGGCCAAAAGATCATCCGGCCAGAGACCGGCCGTTCCGTGACCCGGGCGGGGTCACTGAACGGCCGGTCTCTTTCGTAGTGTAAACATAGCCTTATTAGGTACAACTGCTGAATACAAATTTAAAAACACTTAAAACCTACAACACACATATCAGGCACAGAACCTGATGAGTTTCAATGTGCAACCACACCCCATCCTATCCCAGATGTACTGGAAGCTGCCTATAGAAATAAAGTTTATGACCATGAGAGCAAACAAAATGCCTAATCCAACAGATTCATTAATAAATACCCCAAAATCAGAGTCAAATAGACAAATATATGTGCTTGAGAAAATCACAAGCAAGAAAAAACTGTCGGAAAAATAGAAAAGGTAGGACCCCTGATGAAGTCTTGAGGACGGAACGCGTGGAGACTCTGTTCCACTTACCCCACTGAGAGCTATGCCATGACCACTTGGTCATTATTTGCATATTTTTTCATACCTGCAGTGGAAAATTTGCACCAGAATCCATATGATTCGATGGGGATTTCCTGCTGCAGAGTGTGATGCAAAAATGTGCTTCCTAGGGTACTTTCATAAGCAATTATTAGATTACTTATACTGATCCAACCACTGCGACACTTTTTATTTGGACATGTAATGACCATGATCAAGCTTAATCATGACATTTTATTGGATAGTCAACCATTAGTAATGGGTGTCTGCTCCATACACCTCCTTACAACTGCCAATGTATATATACTGTGGGTGACCCTAAAGAGGTTAAATAGATACCCTACAGAGGCATTTATCACCCATAGAGTCCCATTGTTAATGTATACATTTATCATTTATAATTTTTACTGGATTTTTCATAGAATAGTCTGCTATGGTACTCCATATTTATTTGTCAGTATACTATCTTTTGCAATATCCATTTTATTTATTCATCTGCCTACCACTTATCATTCTATCTATCTATCACCAGTAGATAGATAGATAGATAGATATTTAGTTAGTTATTTACCTACCTCTAACCAATCTATTAATCCTGCAGCACTTCCTTGTGGTGATAACAGTGCAAAGTGTTTATTTTATATCAAAGCCAGTTCACATGCAACATTTCTGCTTCCTCTTCAAAAACAGCAAACATGAGTCTCACATTATCTATATCATAAAAATCAAAGTCTGTCTGTCTGTCTGTCCTTCTGTCTGTCTGTCCTCTATAGATTTCCAAACGCCTGAACCGTTTGACCCCAAATTTGGCACACAGATACATTGGGTGCCTGGGAAGGTTATTGCGAAGGTCCCGTCCCCGCCAGATGTACAGGAGGGAAGGGGGAGGGGAAAGAGCGCCCCATAGAGATGAATGGGAAAATCTCCTCACTGCAAACACAGGTGATATAATTAGCTGTAGCAGACACAGCAGTTGGAGCCTTAGCAACCAATAGGATTACTGCTTTCATTTTCACAGGGAGCAATGGATGCTAGGGAATGCTGCCTCACAACATCCACAGTAATAACTGGCAGACCCCCCTACTCCATCTATACAGTACATGTATACAGGACCCCTACTCCATCTATACAGTACATGTATATACAGGACCTCCTACTCCATCTATACAGTACATGTATATACAGGGCCCCCTACTCCATGTATACAGTACATGTATACAGGACCCCCTACTCCATCTATACAGTACATGTATACAGGGCCCCCTACTCCATCTATACAGTACATGTATATACAGGACCCCCTACTCCATCTATACAGTACATGTATACAGGGCCCCCTACTCCATCTATACAGTACATGTATATACAGGGCCCCCTACTCCATCTATACAGTACATGTATATACAGGACCCCCTACTCCATCTATACAGTACATGTATATTCAGGACCCCCTACTCCATCTATACAGTACATGTATATACAGGACCCCCTACTCCATCTATACAGTACATGTATATACAGGACCCCCTACTCCATCTATACAGTACATGTATATACAGGACCCCCTACTCCATCTATACAGTACATGTATATACAGGACCCCCTACTCCATCTATACAGTACATGTATATACAGGACCCCCTACTCCATCTATACAGTACATGTATATACAGGACCCCCTACTCTATCTATACAGTACATGTATATACAGGACCCCCTACTCCATCTATACAGTACATGTATATACAGGACCCCCTACTCCATCTATACAGTACATGTATATACAGGACCCCCTACTCCATCTATACAGTACATGTATATACAGGACCCCCTACTCCAGGGGTGGGGAACCTTTTCCATGTCGAGGGCCGGTCGGGCATTAATAAAATCATTCGAGGGCCGCATACCATGCGCGGCAATTAGTAGCGTGGGTTTGCAGCACCCGGGGCAAAGTATTGTTCCCCTAGTGCCCCTGCTATTGTAGTTAATCCCCAGTGATGCCCCTTGTAGTCTAGTCTAGCCAAGTCATGTCCCTGGTAGCCTAAATAACCCCCTATCAGTCATGTCCCTGGTAGCCTAAATAACCCCCTATCAGTCATGTCCCTGGTAGCCTAAATAACCCCCATCAGTCATGACCCTGGTGGACTAGTTAACCCCCATCAGTCATGTCCCTGGTGGACTAGTTAACCCCCATCAGTCATGTCCCTGGTAGCCTAAATAACCCCCATCAGTCATGTCCCTGGTGGACTAGTTAACCCCCATCAGTCATGTCCCTGGTGGACTAGTTAACCCCCATCAGTCATGTCCCTGGTGGACTAGTTAACCCCCATCAGTCATGTCCCTGGTAGCCTAAATAACCCCCATCAGTCATGTCCCTGGTGGACTAGTTAACCCCCATCAGTCATGTCCCTGGTGGACTAGTTAACCCCCATCAGGCATGTCCCTGGTGGACTGGTTAACCCCCATAAGTCATGTCCCTGGTGGACTAGTTAACCCCCATCAGTCATGTCCCTGGTGGACTAGTTAACCCCCATCAGTCATGTCCCTGGTGGACTAGTTAACCCCCATCTGTCATGTCCCTGGTAGCCTATTTAACCCCCAAATAAAAAAAATAAACATCCCTTACCTTACCTCCGTTCCCACGCTGTCCAGGTCCTCTTCTCTCCCACGTCCTCTTATGTCCCAGGTCCTCTGTGCCGGTCTTCTCCTGCAGGCGGCGCGCGATGAAATGACGTAATCGTGCACGGCCCGCAGGAGACTGAAGACGCGCTGCTCTGCTGGGGAAGAAGCCGGCATAGACACAGGAGGATGCTGTGTGCGCCGGCTCCTTCCTCCTCCAGAGCAGCGCGCATTACAGGGGAGCTGCGGGCCGCGGGCCGCATCGGGAGGTCTCAGGGGCCGGATGCGGCCCGCGGGCCGGAGGTTCCCCACCCCTGCCCTACTCCATCTATACAGTACATGTATATACAGGACCCCCTACTCCATCTATACAGTACATGTATATACAGGACCTCCTACTCCATCTATACAGTACATGTATATACAGGACCCCCTACTCCATCTATACAGTACATGTATATACAGGACCCCCCACTCTATCCATACAGTACATGTATATACAGGACCCCCTACTCCATCCATACAGTACATGTATATACAGGGCCCCCTACTCCATCTATACAGGACATGTATATACAGGACCCCCTACTCCATCTATACAGTACATGTATACAGGACCCCCTACTCCATCTATATAGTACATATATATACAGGGCCCCCTACTCCATCTATACAGTACATGTATATACAGGACCCCCTACTCCATCTATACAGTACATGTATACAGGACCCCCTACTCCATCTATACAGTACATATATATACAGGGCCCCCTACTCCATCTATACAGTACATGTATATACAGGACCCCCTACTCCATCTATACAGTACATGTATATACAGGACCCCCTACTCCATCTATACAGGACATATATATACAGGCCCCCCTACTCCAACTGTAGAGTACATGTATATACAGGACCCCCTACTCCATCTATACAGAACATATATATACAGGACCCCCTACTCCAACTATACAGTACATGTATATACAGGGCCCCCTACTCCATCCATACAGTACATGTATATACAGGGCACTACAGGTATACCAAACTGTGACTGGGTAACACTGCCACACCAGACCTGACCAATACCGCCATACTGTGCTGGATAACACTGCCACACCAGACCTGAACAATACCGCCATACTGTGCTGGATAACACTGTCATACCAGACCTGACCAATACCGCCATACTGTGACTAGATAACACTGTCATATCAGACCTGACCAATACCGCCAAACTGTGACTGGATAACACCGCCATACCAGACCTGACCAATACTGCCATACTGTGAATGGATAACACCGCCACACCAGACCTGACCAATACTGCTATACTGTGCTGGATAATACTGTCATACCAGACCTGACCAATACCGCCATACTGTGACTGGATAACACTGCCATACCAGACCTGACCAATACCGCCATACTGTGCTGGATAACACTGTCATACCAGACCTGACCAATACCACCATACTGTGACTGGATAACACCGCTATACCAGACCTGACCAATACCACCATACCGTGACTGGATAACACTGCCACACCAGACCTGACCAATACCGCCATACTGTGACTGGATAACACCGCCATACCAGACATGACCAATACCGACACACTGTGACTGAATAACACTGCCATACGGGTAAATACAACCCTGCAGGTATACAGGACACTACAGGTATACAGGACACCAAAACTATACACTACAGGTGCACGGGACCTCCACAAAACTATATACTACAGGTATACAGGACCCCAAACTTTAAACTACAGGTATAAAGGACCCCAAAATTATACACTGCAGGTATACAGGACCTCCACCAACTATATACTTCAGGTATACAGGACCTCCACCAACTATACACTACAGGTATACAGGACCCCAAAACTATACACTACAGGTATACAGGACCTACACCAACTCTATAATACAGGTATACAGCACCTTCACCAACTGTATAGTACAAGTATACAGGACCCCGAATATACTACAGGTATACAGGAACTCCACCAGCTATATACTACAGGTATATAGGACCCCAAACTATACACTACAGGTATACAGGACCTTCACCAACTCTATACTATAGTTATACAGGACCCTGAAACTATTCACTACAGGTATATAGGACCCCCGAACTATATACTACAGGTATACAAGACCTCCACCAATTATACACTATAGGTAACCAGGACCCTCAAACTATAAACTACAGGTATACAAGACCTCCACCAACTATACATTACAGGTATACAGCACCAACTATATACTACAGGTATACAGGACCCCCGAACTATACAGTACAGGTATACAGGACCTTCACCAACTGTACACTGCAGGTATACAGGACCTCCCTCAACTATACACTACAGGTATACAGCCCCCCCAACTACATACTGCAGGTATACAGGACCCCCCCAACTATACACTATAGGTATACAGCCCCCCCAACTACACACTGCAGGTATACAGGACCCCCCCAACTATACACTATAGGTATACAGCCCCTCCAACTATGCACTACAGATATGCGAGACCCCTAAAAACTATACATTGTGAGTATACAGAACCCCTTCAACTATGCACTACAGGTATACACAAATTCCACTGATTAACTCAGATGAAACAATACCTTTAGCTTGGCCTCCTGGGCACCTTAGAACAAATCTAATTAACACACTGACACTTTATACCCGGGCAGTGCCGGGTACATTTTCTAGTCTATATCATAAAAATCAAAGTCTGTCTGTCTGTCTGTCTGTCCTTCTGTCTGTCTGTCTGTCTGTCTGTCTGTCCTCTATAGACTTCCAAACGCCTAAACCGTTTGACCCCAAATTTGGCCCACAGATACATTGGGTGCCCGGGAAGGTTATTGCGAAGTTCCCGTCCCCGCCAGATGTACAGGAGGGGAGGGGGAGGGGAAAGAGAGGCGCCTCATAGAGATGAATGGGAAAATCTCCTCACTGCAAACACAGGTAATATATATAGCTGCAGCAGACACGGCAGTTGGAGCCCTAGCAACCAATAGGATTACTGCTTTCATTTTCACAGGGAGCAATGGTTGCTAGGGAAGCTGCCTCACAACATCCACAGTAATAACTGGTAGACCCCCTACTCCATCTATACAGTACATGTATATACAGGACCCCCTACTCCATCCATACAGTACATGTATATACAGGGCCCCCTACTCCATCTATACAGTACATGTATATACAGGACCCCTACTCCATCTATACAGTACATGTATATACAGGACCCCCTACTCCATCTATACAGTACATGTATATACAGGACCCCCTACTCCATCTATACAGTACATGTATATACAGGACCCCCTACTCCATCTATACAGTACATGTATATACAGGACCCCCTACTCCATCTATACAGTACATGTATATACAGGGCCCCCTACTCCATCTATACAGAACATGTATATACAGGACCCCCTACTCCATCTATACAGTACATGTATATACCGGACCCCCTACTCCATCCATACAGTACATGTATATACAGGGCACAACAGATATACCAAACTGTGACTGGGTAACACTGCTACACCAGACCTGACCAATACCGCCATACTGTGCTGGATAACACTGTCATACCAGACCTGACCAATACCGCCATACTGTGACTGGATAACACTGCCAGACCTGACCAATACCGCCATACTGTGACTGGATAACACCGCCACACCAGACCTGACCAATACCGCCATACTGTGACTGGATAACACTGCCACACCAGACCTGACCAATACCGCCATACTGTGACTGGATAACACTGCCACACCAGACCTGACCAATACCGCCATACTGTGACTGGATAACACTGCCACACCAGACCTGACCAATACCGCCATACTGTGACTGGATAACACTGTCATATAAGACCTGACCAATACTGCCATACTGTGACTGGATAACACTGCCATACCAGACCTGACCAATACCGCCATACTGTGCTGGATAACACTGTCATACCAGACCTGACCAATACCGCCATACTGTGACTGGATAACACTGCCACACCAGACCTGACCAATACCGCCATACTGTGACTGGATAACACTGCCACACCAGACCTGACCAATACCGCCATACTGTGACTGGATAACACTGTCATACCAGACCTGACCAATACCGCCATACTGTGACTGGATAACACTGTCATATAAGACCTGACCTATACTGCCATACTGTGTGACTGGATAACACTGCCATACCAGACCTGACCAATACCGCCATACTGTGCTGGATAACACTGTCATACCAGACCTGACCAATACCGCCATACTGTGACTAGATAACACTGCCATACCAGACCTGACCAATACCGGCAAACTGTGACTGGGTAACACCGCCAGACCAGTCCTGACCAATACCACCATACTGTGACTGGATAACACCATCATATCAGACCTGACCGATACTGCCATACTGTGACTGGATAACACTGCTATACCAGACCTGACCAATACCACCATACCGTGACTGGATAACACCGCCACACCAGACCTGACCAATACCGCCATACTGTGACTGGATAACACCCCCATACCAGACATGACCAATACCGACACTCTGTGACTGAATAACACTGCCATACGGGTAAATACAACCCTGCAGGACACTACAGGTATACAGGACCCCAAAACTATACACTACAAGTGAACGGGACCTCCACAAAACTATATACTTCAGGTATACAGGACCTCCACCAACTATATACTACAGGTATACAGGACCCCAAACTATACACTACAGGTATACAGGAACTCCACCAACTATATACTACAGGTATATAGGACCCCAAACTATACACTACAGGTATACAGGAACTCCACCAACTATATACTACAGGTATATAGGACCCCAAACTATACACTACAGGTATACAGGACCTCAAAACCATACCCTACAGGTATACAGGACCTACACCAACTCTATAATACAGGTATACAGCACCTTCACCAACTCTATACTACAAGTATACAGGACCCCAAATATACTATAGGTATACAGAAACTCCACCAGCTATATACTACAGGTATATCGGACCCCAAACTATACACTACAGGTATACAGGACCTCCACCAACTCTATACTATAGTTATACAGGACCCTCAAACTATTTACTACAGGTATACAGGACCCCCGAACTATATACTACAGGTATACAAGACCTCCACCAATTATACACTACAGGTATCCAGGACCCTCAAACTATAAAATACAGGTAAACAAGACCTCCACCAACTATACATTACAGGTATACAGCACCAACTATATACTACAGGTATACAGGACCCCCGAACTATACAGTATAGGTATACAGGACCTTCACCAACTGTACACTGCAGGTATACAGGACCTCCCTCAACTATACACTATAGGTATACAGCCCCCCCAACTATGCACTACAGATATGCGAAACCCCTAAAAACTATACATTGTGGGTATACAGAACCCCTCCAACTATGCACTACAGGTATACACTAATTCCACTGATTAACTCAGATGAAACAATACCTTTAGCTTGGCCTCCTGGGCACCTTAGAACAAATCTAATTAACACACTGACACTTTATACCCGGGCAGCGCCGGGTACATTTTCTAGTCTATATCATAAAAATCAAAGTCTGTCTGTCTGTCTGTCCTTCTGTCTGTCTGTCCTCTATAGACTTCCAAACGCCTGAACCGTTTGACCCCAAATTTGGCACACAGATACATTGGGTGCCCGGGAAGGTTATTGCGAAGGTCCCGTCCCCGCCAGATGTACAGGAGAGGAGGGGGAGGGGAAGGAGAGGCGCCCCATAGAGATGAATGGGAAAATCTCCTCACTGCACACACAGGTGATATAATTAGCTGCAGCAGACACGGCAGTTGGAGCCTTAGCAACCAATACGATTACTGCTTTCATTTTTACAGGGAGCAATGGTTGCTAGGGAAGCTGCCTCACAACATGCACAGTAATAACTGGTAGACCCCCTACTCCATCTATACAGGACATGTATACAGGACCCCCTACTCCATCTATACAGTACATGTATATACAGGACCCCCTACTCCATCTATACAGTACATGTATATACAGGACCCCCTACTCCATCTATACAGTACATGTATATACAGGACCCCCTACTCCATCTATACAGTACATGTATATACAGGACCCCCTACTCCATCTATACAGTACATGTATATACAGGGCCCCCTACTCCATCCATACAGTACATGTATATACAGGGCCCCCTACTCCATCTATACAGTACATGTATACAGGGGCCCCTACTCCATCTATACAGTACATGTATATACAGGACCCCCTACTCCATCTATACAGTACATGTATATACAGGACCCCCTACTCCATCTATACAGTACATGTATATACAGGGCCCCCTACTCCATCCATACAGTACATGTATATACAGGGCCCCCTACTCCATCTATACAGTACATGTATACAGGGGCCCCTACTCCATCTATACAGTACATGTATATACAGGGCCCCCTACTCCATCTATACAGTACATGTATATACAGGACCCCCTACTCTATCTATACAGTACATGTATATACAGGACCCCCTACTCCATCTATACAGTACATGTATATACAGGACCCCCTACTCCATCTATACAGTACATGTATATACAGGGCCCCCTACTCCATCTATACAGTACATGTATATACAGGACCCCCTACTCCATCTATACAGTACATGTATATACAGGACCCCCTACTCCATCTATACAGTACATGTATACAGGACCCCCTACTCCATCTATACAGTACATGTATATACAGGACCCCCTACTCCATCTATACAGTACATGTATATACAGGACCTCCTACTCCATCTATACAGTACATGTATACAGGACCCCCTACTCCATCTATACAGTACATGTATATACAGGGCCCCCTACTCCATCTATACAGTACATGTATATACAGGACCCCCTACTCCATCTATACAGTACATGTATATACAGGACCCCCTACTCCATCCATACAGTACATGTATATACAGGGCACAACAGGTATACACTGCAGGTATACAGGACCTCCCTCAACTATACACTATAGGTATACAGCCCCCCAACTATGCACTTCAGATATGCGAGACCCCTAAAAACTATACATTGTGGGTATACAGAACCCCTCCAACTATGCACAACAGGTATACATTAATTTCACTGATTAACTCAGATGAAACAATACCTTTAGCTTGGCCTCCTGGGCACCTTAAAACAAATCTAATTAACACACTGACACTTTATATCCGGGCAGCGCCGGGTACATTTTCTAGTACTGTATATAGAGAACTTGTGTAACACTTTACAATTAATGCATAATTAGTGAAAAAGTTTTTTTGTGCACATTATAATTCACAATGTAAGTTTTTAATGGAACATCAGTGTTACATAATAAAGTGTTACAATACATACAATATATATATAAGACAAAACAAATGTGGAAAATGAAAACTTACTTAATTTACAGTGTATAGTACTGCGAAGATAAATGTGCACGTTTTGGTGCTGCACTGTACCCTTGTGTGAAATAATGAAATGACCCGTAGGGCTGGTATATGTATAATCTCTCACAGTGACAGGACTACAGGTCCCATAATGCTCATCCTTAGGCCGATAACAGTAAGTCCAATGCCAGCAGGTAAATGATGCAGGGTTTTACCGTGATTCAGTAAAACCATAGAGATACAATAAGACTATACTCCATTTACACCGCTCCTGATGATTGCGAACCGCAGGAAAAGCGTTGAGCGTAAGGAGTCTTGGACTGGCCTAAGGACTGGTAATAAACGCTGCTAAAGGACTACTGAATCACGGTAAAACCCTGCATCATTTACCTGCTGGCATTGGACTTACTGTTATCGGCCTAAGGATGAGCATTATGGGACCTGTAGTCCTGTCACTGTGAGAGATTATACATATACCAGCCCTACGGGTCATGTCATTATTTCACACAAGGGTACAGTGCAGCACCAAAACGTGCACATTTATCTTCGCAGTACTATACACTGTAAATAAATTTCACTTGTTTCAGCAAGAAGTTTTCATTTTCCACATTTGTTTTGTCTTTGATGAACTTGATGAAAACCAATGAAGTATTTATGAAATAGCAATATACAATATATATATATATATATATATATATCCATAATATCAAAATTGCATAGTCTAAAACATGTAAACTTCACAAGTCCATAAGAAAAAGATGAGGGCACTCACCGCTTATGTGATCTTCTTTATTTCATTTCACCTCTTAGCGTGCACAAAAGTTACTGGGCATACTTTGCTTTCAGCGTGGACGCCAGGCACCCACTGGAACAGGTAACAGCTGTTTCATGCGCAAGCCCAGTATGCCCAGTAACTTTTGTGCACGCTAAGAGATTAAATGAAATAAAAGAAGATCACATAAGCAGTGAGTGTCCTCATCTTTTTCTTATGGACTTGTGAAGTTTACATGTATCTAATATCGTAGTGAGCACCAACCAGTGATTACCGTCTAATCTCTATTCATCGGTGGAGTCCATACATGTGGTAGCCTAAGTTTAGCAGTGCTGGTAGCTACCTGTCTGCCAAGTGATAGTCTACAACATAAAATCCATAAATTACTGGGCGGAGTAATCCCCGCTCCCCACTGCTTCTTAATAATTCATTTCTAAATACTGTTCCGCCATGCGGTGTTCTTTGTGCTGTTCTGTTTGAGCACACTGCAAATGCGCAAGCACCTGTTCATCCCTGTTATGTGCGCATAGAATGTGTTCCAATAGGGGGTTCTCCACGGTCAATGCCTACTCTTGTCCAATCACTGTTTATGTAAACTTTGTGACATCATATTCTGCATCGAGCATAACACTAGGCTGCAGGGGATCCCTTTTGACAGGTACAATGTCATACTACTCTCAGGGTTTATTAGGGACTGTCCGCTACTATGGATACCCATCAACAAGGGGGTTCTCTGGCCAACCACGAATGCCACTACATGTTAATGCTGATTCACCGTGGATTACAAATAATAGTGGTCACTGGACCAGAAGAAATCCCAGTATGTAGGCGGGAGCAGGTACTCAAAGGCAGGATAAACCATCCATATTCCGCAGGTATTTCATAAATAGATGGCTTTTATTTCACAACGCGTTTCGGCCTACCACTTCAAAGGAGGCCTTTTTCAAGCTTGACAAAAGCATACTTTAAAGTGGTAGGCCGAAACACGTTGTGAAATAAAAGCCATTAATTTATGAAATACCTGCCGAATATAGATGGTTGATCCTGCCTTTCAGTACCTGCACCTAGTGGTTCACATACAAGAAAATGATAGATGGAGTAAGAATAAAGTGCGAGGACTTAACTTCTGAAACTGTTTTTTCGTATACCAATGTTGACAAAATGGGGATTCTGGGTGAATTAGAGGAAGATACAACCTACCTGAGAAAGCCTACATTTATTGATGTACAAAGGACTCTTGAATTTGAGACAAAGCATATGATCGTTGCCGTTGAATACCTAGGGATGGACATGATACAGAGAGGTGTAGGATCTGCTCTAAAACCTCTTTTTGTTTTTACTAATAATATGGATTATCGAAAAGTATTTGAAAAAATATCAAACAAATGTATACTCAACATCATTATGTTGAACACAAAAAGAACTGGTGGAGGGAAAAAAAAACCCACTTGCGGCAGGTGATGAATATTTGAAATTTATGATCAAACATACAGCTTACAATTAAAAAAATATATAAATGTCATGTTCTACGATAATTTATTTCTACAGAAGATGGTTATAAATTGGTCATCTCGTATAAACTTTTATAGTAGACTCAATTTGTGGACAATTTTACTTATTGTAAACAAACTGAAATGACGCTAGTTCTTTCATCAATGGAATTTGCTCTGTATATTTAGTCACTTCATATTGTACTGTATGTATTCTTGTACTTTCTACTTATTTTTGACTAGATGCTAAAAAAAATTCAATAAAATGGTTGGGGAAAGAAAAAATATATATATACACGTCACTTCTTTCGGCGGATGGCGAAATACGCCGGCCCATAAAATGGTGTCTATAGAGCCGGCGGAAAGGCGCGCAACCGTGCATGAGAATTCTTCAGTATGAACCCACCCTAACTCTGTATGTAATCAACAAGAAGACAGGATGTCTGACTTCTCACTCCTGACAAGTCAGAGATCATATGTAGCTTCACTTTTGTTTCCTGAATGATGCAAGCTAGGGGCTGCCTGGCAATTGAAGTGAAAGTAAAACTCAAACTGAATGAGGACTTGTAATACCTAACTACTGACATTTCAGAAATCAGATATCACACATTATTTTATCAGAAGTCAGGTATAAGTAGTCAGAAGTAAGGAGTCAAAAGTCAGTTGTCAGGTGTCAATGGTCAGTAGTCAGAAGTCAGTTGTCAGTAGTCAGAAGTCAGTTGTCAGTAGTCAAAGTCAGAAGTCAGTAGTCTAAGTTAGTAGTCAGTAATTAGTAGTCAAAGTCAGTGGTCAAAGTCAGTGGTCAAAGTCAGTGGTCAAAGTCAGTGGTCAAAGTCAGTAGTCAGTGGTCAAAGTCAGTAGTCAATAGTCAAAGTCAGTAGTCAATAGTCAAAGTCAGTCGTCAGAAGTCAAAGTCAGTATTTAGAAGTCAAAGTCAGTACTTAGAAGTCAGTTATCAGAAGTTAGTTTTCAAGTGTGACACTTGTGTAAAAAAGAGTCTTCACTATGACTTCTGACTATGTCCTAATATGGACACTGTACAAGAAGAAGCAGAAAGGTTACATGTGAACTGGCTTTGATATGAAACAATCTCTTTGGAATGTTATCACCACAAGGAAGTGCTGCAGGATTCAGCTTATTTATTTATCTATGTACATTATCTATCTATACATCTATCTGTCCCGTATCTAACTCATATTTATATATCTGTTTTATTGTTTTTTGTTTTTTTGCAGCACATTGTACTTTATATTAGTCATACATTTTGCAATCCAAGATTTAGTCAAATGACTAAACTAGTCCCCTTACGGTAAATATACAAAAAAAAAGAAAGCTAAATGGGGAAACACCAATAAAACATCACTTTTAATGATAATCTTTTAAAATAGAAAACACCCCAACAAACATTTAATACCACAGCCGTGGTCCTCGCTAGAAATAATCAAATTAGCCACGCACCAATATCGTGGCACTCTTTGGGCTCAATACACACTGAAACAAATCTCTATGATTGAAAGGAGAAAATAAATGGTACAATCTCACCCACTTTACGGTTAGTCTTAGTGTTCTCTTTCTAAAGTCCAATACGGTATGATGCAGGGGTGCACAAACTTGTCGGACAGTCAGGATAACTCACCCTAAATGCCCCTAGTTGTGTATGTGTATTTTTACCCGTGCTCGCACAGGGTCTGTCGGGGCACTCGCCCTAACAAGGGGGACCCCTGCCCCAGACTACCCCTTTGGGATACAATCCCTATATACACACTATATCCACATCCTGATGTGGCCGTTTCTATTGGATTTACCAAATATCATCAGGGGATATATTGGAAACAAAACAGTGTAAATGTATGTATATAATAAGTTATTCAATGCGATGGGAGTACCTACTAATAATAGATCACAGTGGTGATCATAAAAGTGACTCATGCAAAACAAATGTGCAAATAAGCTAAAGTGCTGTAACCTGTACCTTTACCAGTGGGCAAGTAGTACACTATTGCACGAACTTTACAGAAAAAGACAAATAGCTGAAGTGTTGTGTGCTATATCTATGCCAGTGGGACAATACTAAGCTAATACTTTTATGATCACCACTGTGATCTATTATTAGTAGGTACTCTCATCGCATTGAAGTCTTGATTGTGGACTCTCTGGAGGAGGTGAACATTTTATCAGTACACAGCCCATGCTGTCTTCCTCTTTCCTGCTCATAAAAGGCCCATGTGTTCTGTCTTGTTGTCTCTGCTGTCAGAAATGGAATTCCCCTAACAGCAAGGAGTGGACAGCAGATTTCAGGGATTCATGTATAAAATGAAAAGGTACTGAAACATTAGTGACCATTTAAGGACTAATAAATATTCTGAATCAACATATAATACGGAGCTGGTGGCAAATGATGGCCTTCTAAGTCCACATACACACACAGCTCTGAACATTTTGAAGGTTCTGTGCATGGTACTACATGTTGCTCAGTCCAATTTAATTAAAGGAGTTATACGGGTAACAAAAAACTATATTATAAACAATCCCCCTTCCCAATACCACCCTATGTCATATCTCATTCTTATCCGCTCTAGATGACTAAAATCCTCTACTCTGGGTTCACTCTGACCACACTCATCTCCCTCTTCCTCCCTCCCTTTGTAGTTACAGGACATGTGATCTCCTCTCTAGGGGCTGGGTTAGCTGTCTATTGACTTGGTTACCCAACCCTCCAGGAGACATTATCTGGATAATCTCCATGCACCTGTGCTGCTTCCATAGACTTACATGTGTCTCTGAGCATAAGTTCCTGTAATATGAAAAGTTATAGTTCTATTTCTGATTGCTGTGCAGGCATATGTACCTGTCTTTGTGTCTTAGTTCCGCATATTGTAAGTGTTATGGATGTTCTTAGAGTCTGGATGAAACTAGAATGTTTCCATTCACAGTCAGCAAGCAGAGATCTTAACCTACACTACAACCCCCTGGTAAGCAGATGCCCGTTATGCAGCACATAGCTGCACCATGCAAATATCAACTCTGCTACATCATCAGCTAGTATGGAATACATATTGGGGTAATGTGAAACAGTCCAGTGTTTACTATGCAATAGTAATGACAGCAGTGGGCAGGAAAGAAAGCTAAGGGGGCGAGTACGCAAATGGATCAATCAGGGAAATACATGATGGGAAATGTAGTTTCCTTGCTGTCGCCATCTTAGATATAGATCGGCTTTTAGAAAAACTTGTGAATTAGGAATGGCAGCAGCTAGAAAGACAGGAAACGGCTCAAAATATTCAGAAGGACTTGGCGATTAAGACCAGCTTAATTTTTTTTAACTTTTAGATGGATAACCCTTTAAATGGGACTGAGCTGTGGTAAGCTGTAGAACCAGGGACAACCTCTAAAGAAAGTTCTGTGCCTGGAACATAATAGAGAGGCTGCAGCTCTTACCTGAGTGCCACAAGCCCTTGAGTCAATCAATTGGTGGAGGCACTGGGAGTTGGCCCCTACGGATCTGATATTGATTGCCTATCCTGAGAATACCCATCAATTGTGAAGTGCCAAATTAACAGCAGCTGAAATTCCCATCAATAGTATATGCCATGTAATAGCAAAATATGTATTTGGACAAGGGAGCCAACACTTGTTATGCTAAAATATTCTACCATAGAGTGAATACTTTGTCATTAGCTATATAATAGCCTGTGGGTCTGATGTATTTACCAGAAGAAGACATTTGGGATGCAGGTAAGCCAGGTGTCATATCCTGTAAACACTGTTCTGACCTGAACTTTGTAGTTGAATTTCATTCTACATGCCCTTTAATATTGTCATCCACAAGCAGTAATGAGATATCATTACTATGGCTTCCAAAGTCATAATATCCTTGATTGCCAGCAAAATAAGTTCTTCAAATTTGCATGCACACATTATCTCAAAGCTGATGATTTATGCATTTGAACAGTTCTACAAGGTCACAATAAGGACCTTTTTAGAGCAGAATCCATAAATGTATTGTTTTAGAATTCCACAGCCTGTTTTAGGTCATAGACCGTTATATGAAACATTATGTCAACATTACTGGAATCCTCTAAAAAGTTCTGAATAAACAATTTAAGTCAAAGAGATCAATTTATTAAGCATCTAATTGTCTTGACTAATAAGAAGTCAATAAGAAGTTTAATAGACGAGAATAGCACTAATATTTTGGACCTACTGTAGCATGAGAGATGATGAGACCCTTTATTTGATTGTTAGAAAATTAAAACACACAGAGATTGGTAAAGAAAAGAAAAAGATAACATAAAACAGGAGGCAAAATGTCCCAAACAAGTAATACAATGCCCTAAAAGATACCCTCCAAAAAGTGTGGTTTTAAGCTCCGATTGACTTCAGTGGGAAATGCCCAAACAGCATAAAAACACTGAAAATGAATGTCGATTGACATGTTTTAAGAGTGGATTCTCTTGGCAGTTCCCATGGAAATCCTTGGGAGATTAAAAAAAGCCTGTACTATAAAAACCATGGCTCAAATTTATGCGACACCTTTATTAAATCAACACATTTTTGTCTCGGACAGTTAGCAACCAATTGCAGTTCAGCTTCCCTTTCTCAAAATGGTCTCTGATCCCTCAAATTTTTGTCTATGAATAAAACCTACACTAATTTGTAATCTGTTTTTGAGGTTGTTTTTCCATGTGGTAAACATAGTTTAAGAACACTATAGCCCTATTTAACCCCCTCCCGCCGCTGCACAGTACATTAACGTTGCTGAAGCCTATGCCTGATGCTGCTGCGACATTAATTTACACAGGCGTAGAAGCTGCGTCTGTGTCATCCGTGGTGGGTCCCGGCTATCAGTGATAGCCCGGGACCCGCTGCAACTCTCAGCACCGGAGCCGCGCTCTGGTGCTGAGAGTTAACCCTATAGATACTGCGGTCAGTACGACCGCAGCATCTTTAGGGCTCCTGACAGAGAATTCTCCCTCTACAGAGTCAGTTTTGTGCAGCCACAATTCATTTAATAGTGGACGCACAATACTGACAGAGCAGACAATGTAAAGTACAACTCTGGCCACACTTTACATTGTTGGTTATGTTGAATTGGAATGTGAGCACACCGGAATGTGCCCGCATTCCAGTTCCAAAGAAATGAAGTTCATTCGGCCAGTACTGTAGTACTGCAGGCCTTACACTTAAAGTGCCCTAGAGATTACTTTACACTGATCTATGCTATGCCAAAGCATAGCATTGATCAGTGTTATCTGCGATCATTACATAGAGTCTGCCTGTGGCAAACTCTATGCATTGATAGCCGAGCTGACTGCTGGGAGGAAGGTAAGAGACTTCCGGCAGTCAATAAAAATGATTGGGACTCCTGCACTACACTGGGGGGGTCTCGATCAGGCAGTGACAGGAGCGCCCCTCCTGTCGCTGTCTTAAATGCTGCAATCACTGCACTGCAGGGGTTCATGGCAGGCGACCACACGATTGAGGCGGCTCGTCAGTAACAGTGAGGACCCGGCTGCTGATATCAGCTGGTCCCCACACACTATGAAGTGAGCTCAGCTACTGACATATAAAAAGTTTTGAATGGTTGCGCTCTGAGTGTTCAGAAAGCAGCGATCAGGAGAACGAGTAATAGATGCGCAGCATGACCTAGACCACTACATACAGAGTTTTAAGCTTCTAGAACCATGGTCAGACCTTCAAAGAATCCAGCTCAAAATATGAAACTGCATTTATCCAATGTCTGGCTTACACTGAGGCCATAACTTGGAAAAAGAACTTGGACTAGGCAGAAAAATTGTATGTATTTTTATTGGAGTAGTAAAACTAAAGTTTTATTTTTGTAAACCTGGATAAAGTTTCTTACTTTGAGCCACCTATATTTAGCAAACCTATAACACTTGCATGGAACCGTGGTCGAACATGCAAGCTGCCGCTCCATTCACTCAGGGGGAAAAGGGACCCCCCATGTCTCATGATCGGTAATACGTTATAATCTTGGGATAATCCCTTTAAGGGATCTGTAGTGCTATAAATTCAGCTCAGTAGAATCACTTGGGGCCTGGGTTCTTCATACATAAAAGAACTGTGAAATGTGGGTACAATGCCCCTATCTGAATTAGGCCTCGTCTGAAAGTAAGTGATTGAGCAGAATGTAATATGCTTTATGTACTGCAGCAGGTACTTACTTTTACTACTACTGATTTTGCTTTTAAGCCTTTTTATCTCCTTTCTCAACTTTGTCCCTAAATTCCTATTCAGCTAAAGGCATCCATTTCTGCAATACAGAAAATCTATATTCTAATACATAGTACTTTACAATTTTCTTCAAGGGTTACAATCTATATACAACCTATGATCCTCATATACTCAACTATTTCTGAACCGTGCTCAGTTTTCCTCTTTTCATAAATAGGAGATAGTCTGCATTAAACATTTTTGCACCAAAACCAATTAGACTTTAATTCCACCAAATAGGAGGCTATACAAAATAAACAATAGAATTATAAATAAAAATAGGAGGCTATGCAAAATAAACAATAGAATTATAAATAAAAATAAGAGGCTATGCAAAAATAAATAATAGAATAATAAATAAAAATAGGAGACTATGCTAACTAAACAATAGAATAATAAATAAAAATAGGAGACTATGCAAAATAAATAAACTGACTAAGATTTTGGAATACAATTCTAATAATTTACCTGTAAAGTCTGAGCACCACATGTGTTCATGAGACAAAATAATTGATTTATCTTTAATTCTGCTAATTTTATAAAAATAAAAAAAAATACATAAAAATAATAATAATAAAAATTTAATCAGAAACCTACCTGTGTATCTTATTGGCTGATACATTTTTGTAATGAATTTTTTTAGCATCTTCACAGTTTAATAATAATAATAATAATAATGATAATATGCTAATTATAACAATTTTACAGCAATCATCCTAATTATGATTCATATTATCAAAAGCTCAGTGACAGTTTTTTTGCCCCACATATATAAGGGCTTCAGAATGAATCTTCACTGCGAGCTCTTATGGGAGTAGTGCAAATTGAACTGTTGCTGAAGCTGGAACAGCCACTATCCTTTGTAGTCCCAAGCTGTGCCAGAGTGCATCAAGGCCATGTAAACCCCTTGATGCTGCCACATGCTGCGAGGCTCCTTTGCACTGTGTCATGTGTCATGATGGCTTTCCCACAATGCTCTCTTTAGTTCAGTGTCAGAGAAAGAGAACAAATAATCTCCTGCCGTCACAGCCAAACATGCTCCCTGCAAGGCAGGGAGCCGACTGAATTCTCTATAGCTGGAGCAAATTCACTCATCCACAGTGTGCTTTACATTTCATTCAAACTCCTGAATTTATTCTAGGTCTAACTGCCTGTCTGATGTACGGTATTGCATACTGTAGCATTAAAACATCCCACACCTATATGTGTACGCATATCAGCTGTGTCTTATCTTTCATCAAGTGATTCTCACATCCTGTGTAACATGTAAGTATTATATCATGCAGATACATTGTGGAAATGCTTAAATAGAATAAAAAACATAAACAATGTATTATATTTGTCAATAGCAGAGGCAATTAAAAACAGCCTGTTTCGCGTGCACACCTGCACGCTTCCTCTCGGCCGGAGGGCCGAGAGGAGGCGTGCAGGTGTGCACGCAAAACAGGCTGTCGCCCGTCCATTCGTCTGTGTCTGTGTACCTGCACTTACGTGAATAAAAAGTGGTTAACCTTCAGAGAGAGAACACAGTGTTGAGTGCCTCAACTTCAAGTTTCTTTGTGGTTATTATAGTCTTTAGACTTTGCTGGTTGATTGAGCACCATAAGCGTTGCTAGGATCAAGGGCAATATATATGATCCGTTTTTTTTGAGTGCCTAAGATCGTGAATACAGACCAGCCCCTATAAACCAGTTCACACGAGGGCACACTTTATTAAAATAAAATATAGCTCTGAAGTTTTGGGGCCCATTTTATCAAGCTGTCTGAAATCCACACCTTTTTCCCCATGCCAACCAATCAAAGCTCAGATTTTATATCTTATCGACCTCTGGTAAAATTAAAACTGAGCTGTGATTGGTTGCTGTGGGAAACAAATAGACAGTGTAGGTTTCAGGTAGCTTTGATAAATAAATTGTTATAGTGTCCCTGTCATTAGGAAAATCTTTGAAGAGAAGAGTCAAAGGTTTTTTATCAGTAAGGGGCTGAGTGTTCGGGTCTCAACCATTCATTAGAATGAGCTGGGTAGAAGCAACCGGCTAAGTGCTTTATTTCCTGGCTTGCTGTCTGGCTTGCACAAAATGAGCTGTATTTTAAGTCTGGCCCTGACCTAATCCGAAACCCAAACCAGACCTGAAAATTATGAGACAAGATTCCTAAATTCATTCAGACAACCCTCCATGCAAAACACGCATTGGAGGGGAGCGTGCAGACATCTTTACATCAGGTATCATTGTAGAGTTAAAGCCATATTACGCAGCACAATATAAGGGAGAAGCAAGCGTCGACCTATTACACGCACAGACAGCGAGTGGGGAACAGCGGTAGGGGTGGCCCATTGAAGTCAGCAGCGGTTTGCTGCCATGGCTCCTATTACTGAGTGGTACGGCCAGCAGACCGTAGATGACAGGATCTGGATTTTTCAAAGAAAAACAAGTTTAAAAACAAGTTTAAAACAGTTATTATAATCATTAAAATGGTAAATACACTGTTGTATTCAAATACAGAAACCAGTTACACATCACCATCAGGGACAGTTTCTGTCCTTGGGTGTTAGTGCATACTGTATGTTTGTTTGTTTGTTTGTTTTTTGCACATTTTTTGCATATTTATTTTGTGCCTTTTTGCCTAGTGCATTAATGTTAATGCATCTAGGATTTGGTCTATTGTGACCTCATTTGAATCTGGAAATATTGGTGAGTACTGTAGGTAAGGTAGTTAGGGAAGGTCTTAATAGACCATATCTTAGATAGTGCCCAATTGGGGGTACTAGGGTTCATTACGGATAGGTTCTGGAGCTGGACCCCTCTTATTAGGGTGACCACCCTGCCTAGGCCCAGGGGTTAGGCTAGGGCATGATAGGGACTAGAATATGGGACTAGATAGGGACTAGAATAGGGCCCTGTTATACTACAACCATACGCTGCATAGGGTCTCCCTTACCAGGGTCACTGTTGTTGTAGTTGGTTGAGGTTTAGATTTTCTGTATTTGGATACAACGGTATATTTTCCATTTTAATGATTATAATAAAGTAACTATTTTAGGGTTGCATTCACACATACAGGATCTGCAGCAGATTTGATGGCGCAGATTTGAAGTTGCAGATTCATTGCAGACAGATTTATCTGACAGATCTTTGAAGCCAAAGCCAGCAACAGACTATAAACAGGGATCAGGTCTTTTCAAATGCATTCCTGGCTTTGGCTTCCAAAATCTGTCAGATAAATCTTTCTGTGTAAACGCACCCTAATGCTGGGTTTACACGGAGCGATAATTCGCCCAATCGTACGATTAACGATTTCTAAGTAACGATTTTTCTTTTATAGCGATCAGCGTTTAGATGGAACGATATATCGTACAGAAAATTTGTTTTCCGATAGCTTTGCGATCACTTAACTATCTCGCATATAGGTAAAGTCAGTGAACGACTGTTTACACGGAACAATCAGCGAATATTTTACGAACGACGATTTAAGAACAAGTTAAAAGATCAAGATGAACGATTTCTCGCTCGTCGTTCGATTGTTCGCTGCTTTTACACGTACAATTATCGCTCAAATTTGCACGATAATCGGTCCGTGTAAACCCAGCATAACTCTGGGCCATCAAATCTGCTGCGGATCTGCTGCAGATCCTGTACGTGTGAACGCACCGTTAAACTTGTTTTTCTTTGGACCGTATCTGTAAGCAAGTCTTAAAGCCTTGCCCCCATGCAGCCTGCTGGATTTACTAAGAGGCGCCCTACTCTCAGTAAATCCAGTAGATCTGTGGCTGCAACATGGCAGGCTCAGAGATCTTCTCCAGAGCAAGTGATGGGTTTTGCCATGATTTACACCTGCTAGCAGGTATAAATCCTGATAAATGCTGCACCCCCTGTCCGCCCATCTCAGCCGAGATTTGTTGTTTAGAAAAAGTGCTAACAGTGCATCATGGACAGATGTAAGCAGAACAGTTTATCTTATCAGCATAAATGCATGTATGAAGTGTAAAGTGCAGAGGATCATGCTACAGTATGCTGAACGATTTTTGAATATGTAGCCCAATGTATATACCACAAAGTGCTGGCCTCTACCACAGACTCCAACCCTCTACCGCAGACTCCAACCCTCTACCGCAGACTCTAACCCTCTACCACAGACTCCAACCCTCTACCGCAGACTCCAACCCTCTACCACAGACTCCAACCCTCTACCACAGACTCTAACCCTCTACCGCAGACTCCAACCCTCTACCACAGACTCCAACCCTCTACCACAGACTCCAACCCTCTACCGCAGACTCCAACCCTCTACCGCAGACTCCAACCCTCTACCGCAGACTCCAACCCTCTACCCCAGACTCCAACCCTCTACCCCAGACTCCAACCCTCTACCCCAGACTACAACCCTCTACCCCAGACTCCAACCCTCTACCACAGACTCCAACCCTCTACCACAGACTCCAACCCTCTACCCCAGACTCCAACCCTCTACCCCAGACTCCAACCCTCTACTGCAGACTCCAACCCTCTACCCCAGACTCCAACCCTCTACCACAGACTCCAACCCTCTACCGCAGACTCCAACCCTTTACCACAGACTGTAACACAAATCTAAATCTAAATAATGCTGTACAATATTAGATAAGAAAATTTTCTTACCTAATAATGTACTACATTAACATCTATAGAGAAACAGCCATCTGTGCTCACACTTTAAATGTATGTATTTGTTTATTTTTTTACAATGTGTGCACAGATGGCATTTTTTCCATACACTTTAGAGAGAAGGTATAAACTAGATTTGGTTTTACTGATTACAGCCAAAGGCCATGTTCACACATTGTAAAACACCGGCCGTTCTGTGAACGGCCAGCGTTACTGAGGATCATCCCAGCCGATACTGCAGTACCCACCAGATGATCTTCACTTCTGATGAATTCGGATGCAGGCGCATCAGTGTGAACCCGCATCCCAATTCACCACTGCTCAAATAGCGGCTGCACAAATCTGACATGTCCCATGCACATACAAAGTATCTTTTGTATAAATCAGGGCCATTGTTGCAAATTGCATGACCAAATAGCTGCATTACAATGCGGTCATACTGTGACCCAAAAGGGGCAGTGACAGCAACCGATTTATTTATCTTAAGTGTGATGCGGCATGCTCAATGTGCAACGTGGCAACTTTTGGTCAAGTGACCCCTATGGCAGTCAAAATCTCTATGTCATCTCAACAGTCACCTTAACAGTAAACTACATGCGCACCTGTAGGTTTCCCCAGATCACTGGATGTTTCAACAGCCAGATTTCTAGCATGTAATTTATTACTGGGGAGCTGAGATATAAGAGCCTCTTCTGCTTTTTCACTAATGATAAATTCTGAATATCCCTTCTTCTCTTTCTGTCAGATCAAGTGTTGTCCCTGTAATTTCATCCTGGATAATACTATACTGCCACTAGATTATTTACATTCACTTGTAGGAATAGTCTTTTGGAGTATAATGCAGTCTATGGGATCCTGGCTGGAGTGTATACACATAGTATACATTTCGGCCAGGATCACGAGCGGCCATACAAAAAACTGACTAACAGCTTACACAATGAAGAGTGCGGCTCCAGCCGCACTCTCCATTGTGTTCTATGGTGAATTGGGATGTGGGCACACATGGATGCGCCGGCATCTCAATTCAGCACAAATGAAGATCGTTTAGCTGGTATTGCTGTACCGGCTGGGATTAGCTTCACTAACACCAGCCATTCTGTGACCCAGCCGGGTTACAGAACAGCCACTGTTTCGCGTTGTGTGAACATGGCCTAAAGGTGCGCTACTCTGATCCTGTCTATATTTTCGGATGCATGTCTGTCTGCTAGTTCCTGACCCCTCTTATACTGTTGCCTCTCCTTTTGCCGACCCAGATTGCTGACTTGAACCTGTGCGGCAACCATCTGCCTGTATTTGACTACATCTCTTTGACTTTTTTCCTGAGTATCACTTTGACTCTTCTGTTTACGACTCAGACTGCTGACTACACCTACCTACCTGACCCCCTGGTGCTCTTTGGTCGGCTGGTCAGCTGCTAACTATACTAGGACCATGCGTATTGAGCAAAGTGGTAACAACAAGCAGGAGAAGTCCAGCTTCCATATCCTGAAGTAGGAACGTGTGGCCCCAAACTAGACCAATTCCGTAACACAGCCAGGCCACCCCCATTACGGGTATTAACGGGTTTGAATTTAATGCAAAAAAAAAAAAATCCTTCTGAATTTCTACCATATTTTTTGCCCCCCCCCCCCCCCCATTTTACAAACCCAAGTGAGTTTGTTGGATTACAAAACAAATAAAGGCACCATGAAACAATCTGGGATTGAAACAGAACATTGGTAAGCATACTTGTATCATGCTTGAGATGTATTTCCACCGGCTAGTTGAGTTATCACAATGCCGCGGTCTACAAAGAGTCTTCACAGTGACTATTAAGATATAAGTTATCTTAAGAGTAAAGCTGTTAGACCCCTGCTGAAAAGTAAAGCGAGTGATTGGGGATGCAAGATTTTAAAACTTAGGGCTCCACAGGAAACAAAGGTTGGAATTCTAAGAGAAAATAAAAAATAGGTGTATGAAATGAAAAATAAATCATAAGGGGATAAGCAAAACAATTGAATTTAAATTGATAGGATGGACAGTAGAGGAACCACCGAGGCCAAACAACAAGTTTTAACATGTACTTCACTTACATTTATATTTAATCCGAGTAAACTGCAGATTTGCACTAGCTTCCAATATCAGAGACCAAGAGATGGGCTCCATGCAGAGAAAATACCTTCTCTGCTAGAAAGTGATATGCCCTTGAAATAAGCATTTTGACATGAGAAATAAAAGTGTAACTATTGGAAAATTGAAATCAATTTATATAGTTTTTAAAGCAATACTTACAGTCGAGCTGTAAACTGCCTTTCCAGCTTCCATATTACAACACTATTTTCAACACCGACCATTAGAGGTGATTTAGTAATAGAAAAAGTAGAGGCCCAATATGATATCATAAGTCTAGATTGTACATATGTCTTGTTTATAGACAATTGAAGGTGTGTAGCACATCACTGGCAAAGTCTAGCACGGTAAAATATTTGAAACACTAATGCCAGGACAGTGACACAATTCAACAAGTATAAGTAAAGGCATTGCTTGCATTACCCTGAGTTATTATTGGGTCTGTTCTTCCATATATCACACATATATAGGTTGCATGACAACTCCCATCTCTTATGGAAGATTATCATTTTTTCCATTATTGGTGATATCCAGTTTTCTTTTACATTGGAAACCATGTAGACCTGGTAATGAAATCTAACAAGATCTCTCTATGTATCTTATGGAAACCATTATCCCCATTGGAACAACTTATCTAACTGGAGAAGTGATAAGAATATCAATATATTGATGAATAATCGGTTAGGTAGTTTTCTTTTTTTTTTTTTTACTGACCAATGTCTAAAACTGTACAATTGTTTTTATTCTTAAGAAATAAATAAGAACAGTACATTCTATAAAAGTCAACTTATACAGAGTAAGGGCTCTGTTACATGGAACGATACTCAAGCCGATTTGGCAGATTCTTGCTCTGTATAATAAAGACAATGGTCAGTCGATGACAACGATCATCGGCTGATCATCTATTTTAGTCCTGACCTAAGATCATCGGCCGCTGGGTGTGCATTGCTACTTGTATTAGCAATGGGTGGCTGATGGCTGATGACTGGGTAAAGAAAATAATAAAATTCATACATTACCTCTCCAAGCTCTCTGGGTGTTCTCTTTACTTCTACCCCCTGTCCTCAGCCCCCAGTGCAACTTCAGAACCAGTCTCTGAAGTGACAAGCCGCTCAGCCAATCACTGGCTGGCACAGGACCATCGCGTCCAGAGATTGGCTGAGCCAACTGCAGTGACCAACTCTAAAACGGGCAGAATCGAAGAGAAAACCGGGGGTTATGTATGAACTTTATGTTACACTTTTAAGCAAGGGCTGCACAAACATCACTAACAATAAATATATATACAGTGGTACCTTGGTTTAAGAGTAACTTGGTTGAAGAGCGTTTTAGTTTAAGATCTCACAGTTTTTCAAAAATGTGACTTGGTTTAAGAGCATTGCTTTGGTTTAAGAGCTCCCTGTACTAGGTGGGAGTGTGAGTGGGGGAGGGGCATGGTCTGCATAGCGGGGTCTACAGCCCTGTACTCTGACCCAAGAAGTCTCCCTCACCTTCCAAATCAGAACAGATCCACTTAAGGCTGGGGCTTGCATCAGAGGACAGGACTGTGGAGGTAATCTCTCCATAGCTGTAACCCCTCTCTCCCCGGACAGAGAGCGCTGCTATACTGAGACCACATCTGCCCTGCTCATGCCTTCATGTTCCCTGCAGTCTCTGTCAGCCCTTTGTTTCCCATCCTCTCCATTACTGTACAGTAACCTATAATATCACATATTCTGCTGTTTCTGAATGTTTTTGTCATCTGTTTTACATGTTATTCAGAATAATAAATTATCATTTTAGGGTGTGGAACCAATTGTTTGCATATCAGTGATTTCTCATGGGAAAATTTGCTTTGGTTTAAGAGTAGATTTGGATTACAAGCACGGTCCCGGAACGAATTATGCTCGTAATCCAAGGCACCACTGTATATATATATATATATATATATATATATATATATATATATATATACAGCCCTTGCTGCACAATAATCGAGCAGTGTAATAGACTCAGTAAGCAAGCGCTGTTCTAGCAGATCGACACTCATTTACTATAGTCATCAGGCCATCTAATACAGCCCTAACTATGAAGTGTTCTCCATAATGTTTTGTAGACATGTTACTGCACACACCATGGGGAATGTTGGAGCTTCTGGGCCTAACTGAGTTAGGGGCATCACATGATTTGACCACAGGCCTCCTAAGCTAAAAAAGTAGCAGTTTTGACCATAGCATGTCTCTCAATCAGGTATTAATGCCATACAACATTTTTTTTTTAACATTCAATAATCCTTATTAAATATTGGTGCTTTAGATTCACATTTGAAAGTTTGTTACTATACTGTTACAATTTGGAATTTTAAAAGGGTACTCCGTCACTTTAAAACTTTTAATATAATCCTGCCCTTAGATAAAACATAGACATGATATTCTTACCTCACCGCTGTCCCGAGTCCAATGGCAGTGTCTCTGGTACCCCTGCTGACCGCTGCCACTATCACGTCTGGAACGGCCATAAGACAGCTGTCTTTACTCCCACTTTTGATTTTTTGCAGATACAGCTGTACTGTCTAACCATGTACTGTAGCTCACCAGACCATAGAGGACATATGTTAAATCTGCTGCAAAGGAAATACATGTTTTTCTTGCAAAGGTTTGGAAAATTAAATTAAAAACATAGATTTTTTTTTCTTAAAAATTTGCAGTGTGAGAATTAAAACTTATTTGCAAAGTAACATATGTGCATTGCAATTATAATGAGTAGAATAATTAATTGTACGGTATGTATTGTAACAGGTTTAACAAATAGTAATGTTTAAAGGGGTTGACCACTTTATAGTAAAATTGCTCAGTGTACAGTATTAGTAGGTGTACTCACTGTATATACTGATAGCAGCTCCCTGTGTACCTCATAGAGCTAAAATCAGACTCCTCTCCTCCAGGCTGGGCTGCCCTGCTCTGTGGTTTTCCTGTCCATAAAATGGCCGACATGGAGGAGCATGTGATTGTGATGCTTCTCCATCAGCATGCTGATAATCATTCCGTGTAGTAGGTCATGTTTTAAATCAACGATCAGCCATTATGCACAATGTTGGCTGATAATTCATTTACAGCATGACCTAAATCCCGATAGCAATAGCAACAATCAGCAGCAGACCGCCGCTCTCTTATGGGCCAATCGGCTGCCCCCTACCATGCTTGTGCCTCGCAAATAATCACTACCATATTCTGGGAAACAAGATGGCGCAGACGTACTGATGTGCTGACCAGGAACGAGATGTCCGTCCGCGTCATTGCGCCTGCTCCATCTTGGATCGATATAGTGCGTGCAAACGAGAAATACCACTGATGAAGAATAAATGATGATTTTTCAAATAACAGACGGCACCAGGAGGATTTAAAAAAAAGACATCTAGGAAGGACTTTACCTCATCTAACCAATGGTACCAGTGTTTTGTTTTGTTTTGTTTTTTTGGGGGGGGGATTCATTTGGTACAGATTCCCTTTTATGAGATGCATACTTTTGGGAGCTCTAATGTTTACACATCCCTTTAAGGGAAAAAATATACAAAATTTAGAACGAACAAATGTAGTAGTTATAACTAACGGACAAATGATTGTCAGTTTGGCCATCAGTTATTAACGGTTTATGGCCACCTTTACCCAAGCACCACAAAGTGCTCCAGCGAGCATCAAGTTCAATTGAGCACCCCGAAGTTAGATCAAGCATTATGCACCACAAAGCTCGTTTAAGCATTATTATCATACCATGCATGCTCGCTCAACACTAGTAAATGTGACCGAGAGGCATTAGTGTCAGCCATAGGTGTGATGTGCAACAGCTCTTTTCTCTCCATGTCATACTTTGCTATATGACCGTGACAATCAGGTTTATTTCTTATAGGGCTCATCTATGCCTGCACAGGTAGATATGTATATATATATATATATATATATATATATATATATATATATACATATATATATTTATATAGAGTCTAATGTATAGGCATGCCAGGGAGTTTTTAGACTGGTGTGAGGCAGGTGCCAAACTAATAACTTGGGTGCAAAGGGCAGATATACTGTTATTGCACTATAGTCATGTGTTGTCTGAGCTCTGCTATTGATATGCACAATACTTCTGGAGTTGCTATAGTAGATAGAACTTTACACTCTACATCTAACATGGAGAGGATGATGGCAGAGGGATGCTCAGTGTCTCTCCAGTGCCCTGTGTCCCTCAGTGTCCCCCTCCCAGCAGCCACAGCCCGCACAGCTCTGGGAGTCGGGTCGTGACATCACCATGTTATCCAGGAAGTGACATCACCATGTTATCCAAGAAGTGACATCACCATGTTATCCAGGAAGTGACATCACCATGTTATCCAGGAAGTGACATCACCATGTTATCCAATAAGTAAAGCCTTGATTCAGTAGTAAGTTCAGGAAAAAAACACTTTATAGGCATTTCCTGTAATAAGTTTATATTGGTGATTTGTATAACTTTTGGGGGGGCAATACAATACTTTAATAAAAAACTTCACCAGACTTTAATGTGCTGCATCTCAATTGGGAGGGCGCAGCTGTGCTGGAGGAGAAGATGGCTAAGAGGTTGGAGGAGTGTTTAAACTAAGGACTGGGGAGAGAGGAACTACCACCTAGAAGGTGAAGACAAAGTAGATGGAGAGCTGGGGCTAGATTATGGAACTGGGGGAGGAGCGGCGGGAGGGGATAGAACAGTCGCTGGTGATAAGAGGAAAGGAAATATGGTCAAACATATTAAGTGTACGTATACAAATGCTAGAAGCCTCACTAATAAAGCTGAGGAATTAGAACTCATAATGGTAGAAGAGCATTCAGTAACTGACAGCCTTCTCTGTATAGCTGCACATATAGAAATGTAGAACCAAGTGGAGATTTACATGAAGAAATAATAAGTAATGCTAAAACTTTAATAACAAAATTAACTGAACATCTCTTGTTTTATGATATGCTGCTTGGATGTTGGACTGCAAAAGGCAAGTTTACTTTAAGAGGTTAATAGGCTACATTTACATTTATTTTTCATTACTTTGTGTTAAAAATAATTGCATTATTTTTTTTTATTATTATGATTATTATGATTATTATTATTGTTATTATTATTATTAATAATAATAATAATAATAATAATAATAATAATAATAATAATTGGGGGGAAAAACACAAGCACATGGACCTGTTCTTAATCACGTCTCTGTGCCCTTCTCTGGACTCCTCCCAGGGAATTCTCTCAGTGTCTGACCATGGAATAGCTGGCTTCATTAGCATATTTATTGGGCTGGCTGGTGCTAGGTTAATTAGCACTATGCTGGGTTAATTAGCACTGTAAAGAAAGAATGTATCTTGTTGCCAGTACGAATTTGTCTGCTCTACCAGATTGCTAGGTACTTACCAGCAAACCTTCCACAGACTGGCTAAAACAATGAAAAGCTTATTTTTAATACTTCAATAATAATTTCAAGGAGTGAAACACAGGTGGAAGTTTAATTATCCATGTAACCTTATGGTAGTATAACAAACTCAGAAAAATATTGGCCAGTAGAAATATTTCCTCAAATAGTGGAAACACATTCACACGCGGTTATTGTATCGGTTCGGCATTGACAGAAGAGGACTGAAAAGAAATGTACTCTTTATAGGATACGTATAGACTTTTTACTCAATGGGCTCAATGAAAACAATGAACAGTACAACATGTATTGTTAGTTTATTTAGATTGTGTGATCTTTATAATTGTGAGTTGTGTAAATAATCACACATTTTTTCAATATAATAAGTGCACAATGCTAGGTTATTTTTAATGGTGCACTTACTTTTTAACCCCTTAAGGAGGCAGCCAAATTTGGCCTTTAGGGCACTGCCCTATTTTTCTAATATGACCTCAAATAATTTACAACAGGGTTTAGGAGCAAAATAGAGGTTAAATTATATATATATAGTACTTTTTTTTTGCACATTTTGTAATCTGTGTTTAACGGGTATTAACACTTTCCTGCCCTGCGCCTTACATGTATTGTGCAGTGAAAAGGTAGTTAGCTCTCAGCACCATACATGCACAGCTCTTGCATTGTGTGGGCTCGGAAGCTGCAATAGTCTCAAATTGTCACTTACACATAATTTATGCAAGGTTTGCATAAAATCTTATGCACATTACGCTCTGTAAAATCCCTGCATGTGTGGTATCAAAATGTTCATACCCTGTTTCACCGAAAATAAGACAGTGTCTTATATTATTTTTATGTCTTCAGGGGATGTCTTATTTTCTTATTTTTTCATGAAGAAGAATTCACACTTATTGTTGAACAAAAAGAAATGAACATTTCTTATGTACTGTATAGTAGTTGTCATCACAGACCAGCATAACCAAACAAAACCAATCCCTTTCCCACTTACTCCCCCCCTTAGCAGGTCGACGATGGGGGTCTTAGTTTTGGGGGGTGCCTTATTTTAAAGTGTCACTGTCGTTATAATTTTCAAAATCTAAATCAACAGTAGATGTGAAATATAACAAGTTTGCAATATACATTCATTTTTGTTTGTTGTTGTTATCATTATCAGAGCTGTACTTACCAGAAATCCAGGCCCAGTCTCCTGAAGGCAGATTTTCTGACTTGTGCTGGTTGAAAAAAACAGATTAAACACATGAATTCCGGACAGTACAGAGAGTCACGGCTCAATGTGTCCATCAATCAAATGACTTGCCTTCTCTCTGTGAGAGCTCAGATGACCTGGGATAAACTGGACTTCCTGTTTTCTGACTTTTTTTTTCTCAGAAAACAGGAAGCACAGTCAGAAAACATGAAGTGCCCTGTTTTCCATGATAACTAAAAAATAAATAATGAATGTAAGTTGCAAACTTGCTTTATATCACATCTACTGCTGATTTAGATTTTGAAAGTTATAACAACAGTGACACTTTAAGCTAAGTAAATCCTCCACTAGGCCTTATTTCTGGAGGATGTCTTATTTTCGGGGAAACAGGGTTTTACCGTACATAAATTCCTCGAGGAGTAAAGATTAAAAAATAGGGTTACTTGTCAGTGGTCAGTGGTATGGCTATGGCATTAGTAGATGTGCCAGGCCTTCCCTGCATGTTTATAGGCAAATTAAAACCGCCAAACATTCAGGGAGGAGACTTGCACTTTGACCCGAGGGACACAAGGTGCGCGATTGAGCATCATGTGGTGACCAGCAGCCCAATGCTCAATCGAGCCCTTGATAGAAGATGCTTGTTCAACACTAATCACAACTTCATCTGTTTGTTTATGTTTATCGCCTCATAATATGAATTACTAATCAGTCTAAAACAGCGCAAGCACATAAAACGTTCCGTAAAAATACTTCTTATCGTAAATTAGGCCCAGATAATTGCTACCGAATTATGGGGAAAATTCCAGATTATAAATACTTATTTCTGAATGGAAGAAATGAAATATGCAATAAGATGAATGAATGTAATTGGTATATTCCCTCCCTGACAAAACACATGTATAGAAAAATGTGGAAATTGTGAGTGTGTAAAAATCTGTCCGTTTACAATGATAAATAGTTCCTATTAGCTGGACTTCAGGTTCATACTGAGGTTTATTGAACTACGCAGTTTTTCAATAAAATTGTTAATATATTTCTGGTGGACACAGATCATTTGCAGAAGAGGTTTAGAGCTAAGAGTTTTTATGCTAATAAAAGGGGAAATATGCAGACATGCAAAATGTGGTGGCATTCATTATAAAACGCATTGATATATTAATGCTAACTTGCTTATAATCAAACGGCTGTTTTTTTACATTTATTCTCTTCCCGAATCATTTTGATGTATAGAGCTTGATGAGTTAGCAATAAATTAAATAGCTTTCTTTGCTGTCCAAAGAACTATAACAGTCAGCATTGGCTGATACTATGTTTATTTGCAATGGCTTCTGCTTTACATATTAAAATAATATTTTTGTTTCTTTTTCTGGTAATAACACAAGTTTAATACATGTTTAATTTCTTTTTTTTATAGGCAATAAACCTCCAATGTGTGCCGCCCTGTCGGAGGTTTATGTATATATTTGTTAAATACATCAGGTGTAGAAAATATTTTAAATAACTTATGTATGTAGAGGATGGCTGGAATTAGTAGTAAAGGTACATGCACGGATTCTGCACAGAAACATGTATTTAGGACTAGGGGGTGGGACCTGTTTGGCTAGTATCCTGCATTCTGCTCATAGACATGGCATCATGAACACAGCATAGCCATGAAAACAGAGCCTGTGCTCATAAGGTCCATCATGTAGGTGGTCCTACTTGATGATTGATAGCTATTAGTGTTGATCAAGCATGCTCAGTTGCTGCTCAAATAATTGAGGCTGCATAGCTGTCATTTTCAGGCAATCGCAACCACAATTGTAATGTATTTTGCAGAAATGCACAAGCCTGGAGAACACAGAGATGGCTGCACATCTCACCCATGGTTGATACTAAAGCTACATTAACCATGGGTGCTATGTGCAGCCATTTCTTTGTTCTCCAGGCTTGTGTTTTGTAGAAAGCTACTACGCTTTTTTATTCAAATTTTTTTGTTTAGGATAGCTTCACACACACCGTATCGCAGCAGGTTTTCTGCTGTGGATCCGCATGATGTGTGTAAGTAGCAAAATCGCTTCCTTAGCCCGGCAGTTGGTTATTAGCCGAGTTAAAGAGGATGTACCATCAGGTACACTCTCTTTAAAATTACACATGAATCAAACGGCCGACACGGGGAAACCGATATTGTGGTCCTTTTTTTTAATCAATGGAGCCGTGTTATGGAGGGGCAGTAGTTCCTTTCCACTGTGGGCGGGCCGGCCATCTCCAGTGCTTCACCCCTGGTCTGGTAACCATGAATAGAATGGCGCTGTACACGGGAACAGCGCCGTGTCATTCAATTCATATGTAATTTTAAAGAGTGTACCTGATGGTACATCCTTTTTAAACTCTGTGATGCCGGGAAAAGCGAGATCCAGTCCTGGGAAACAGGGAGAAGTTTTTCCCAGAATTCGGGGAGGAGCAGAACGGAGTTCAAAGGAAGCCGGCAATTTGCTTCGTTCATACTGTAAATTCGCTCATACCTAAAAGTAATAGTGATGAGCGAACGTGCTCGTCCGAGCTTGGTACTCCATCGAGTATTAGGGTACCCAATGGTACTCGTTACTCGGACGAGCATCTCGCGATACTCGATGAAATCTCATCATCCGTTTCCTGTAAGTTTGGGCGCTATTTCTCAGCCAATAAACATGCAGGAGACTCTTTGGTACATCCTGCGATGACGTGGAACCCATACATGTCGATAGCAGCGATTGGTTGGCCAGATCAGATGACCCTGCCATAAAAAACTCGGCGCCGGCAATGCTTGCTTCAGACACATGCTGTGAGAGATCAGGGACAGAGCTGCTGCTGGTCAGTGTAGGGTTTAGCGTTCCAGTAGGCAGGGTATATACTAGCAATATAAACAAACAGCCCTTTTCAGGGCTTAAAAGCTTTTATTAATACTATTACTAGAGACTGCTGGCTGGGAGTTGCAGTGCTGCTACCGCGATTTAACCAGCACACTGTGGTGACCGGCTGCTGGCAGAAAGGGGACATTAGGTGTTGCATACACACCCCTAAGAAGTGCTCAGTGTACTCCTTTTTGATTTTGGGGCTGGTGGTCCTGGTGTACTACACTGTATTGCTGGGATTTGTAGTTCATCCTGCATAGAACTTCACTGCTCATTGTATTGGGGTGACAGAAAGTGTGTACAGTTGGTGCTCATACCAGATAGCACCCCCTAAACTAGTGTGTACTACACTGTATTGCTGGGATTTGTAGTGCATCCTGCATAGAACTTCACTGCTCATTGTATAGGGGTGACAGAAAGTGTGTACAGTTGGTGCCCATACCAGAGAGTGAGGAACTGAGGAGGTGAGGGAGAGGCAGGGGCAGAGCGAGTAGATCCGCAACTGTTTCACGGAGTCAAACTCCCGTGGCCAGGGCTAGATGTTCCGAAGTCTGGAGGTTTTTTAAAGAAACTGCGGATGACCGACGGACTGTAGTGTGCAACGTGTGCCACGCCAGGATCAGCAGGGAAGCCACCACTACCAGCCTAACCACTACCAGCATGCGCATATGAGTGCTAAACACCCCACTCAGTGGAACCAAAGCCGTTCAGTGACTGCAAGTCGCACCCCTGCTCCTTCCCCTGTGTCACATGCTGGCTCTGTCAGTCCCGCCGCCCAGGCCCCAGGCACGAGCGCCTCCCACCCTACACACACCCCTTCACCTCCACTATGCTCCACACCCTCCAGCAAGTTGTCCAAGCGCAGCGTCCAACTGTCCCTGCAGCAACTGTCCCTTGCCTCCATGTTGGCTACTGCTGGGCCTTTACTGGCATCCATGTTGACTACTGGTGTGCCTGCCCTTAGCTCTTTGTTGCCGGGCCTTGACTGGCATCCATGTAGACTACTGGTGTGCCTGCCCTTGCCTCATTGTTGCCGGGCCTTAACTGGCATCCATGTAGACTACAGGTGTGCCTGCCCTTGCCTCGTTGTTTCCGGGCCTTAACTGGCACCCATCTAGACTACTGGTGTGCCTGCCCTTGCCTTGTTGTCGCCGGGCCTTAACTGGCATCCATGTAGACTACTGGTCTGCCTGCCCTTGCCTCATTGTTGCTGGGCCTTAACTGGCATCCATGTAGACTACTGGTGTGCCTGCCCTAATCCGGCTATTTTAGTTTTAGGCGCAGCAGCACTGCCATTGGTAAGCGCCAACTGGCGGTGCTTAAACTGCTGAACAGCACCTTCGACCTTCCTTGGCCAGCCGATCGCGCCCCCTCCAACCAGCCAGCTGTTTTAATTTAGATGTTTTGGTCTAGCCGTGGCCAGGGCCTCACCACCCCCGGTCGAGAGGCATCAGGTGGTACACCCTACACACACCCCTTCCCCTCCACTATGCTCCACACCCTCCAGCAAGTTGTCCAAGCGCAGCGTCCAACTGTCCCTGCAGCAACTGTCCCTTGCCTCCATGTTGGCTACTGCTGGGCCTTTACTGGCATCCATGTTGACTACTGGTGTGCCTGCCCTTAGCTCATTGTTGCCGGGCCTTGACTGGCATCCATGTAGACTACTGGTGTGCCTGCCCTTGCCTCGTTGTTGCCGGGCCTTAACTGGCATCCATGTAGACTACAGGTGTGCCTGCCCTTGCCTCGTTGTTTCCGGGCCTTAACTGGCATCCATCTAGACTACTGGTGTGCCTGCCCTTGCCTTGTTGTCGCCGGGCCTTAACTGGCATCCATGTAGACTACTGGTCTGCCTGCCCTTGCCTCATTGTTGCTGGGCCTTAACTGGCATCCATGTAGACTATTGGTGTGCCTGCCCTAATCCGGCTATTTTAGTTTTAGGCGCAGCAGCACTGCCATTGGTAAGCGCCAACTGGCGGTGCTTAAACTACTGAACAGCACCTTCTACCTTCCTTGGCCAGCCGATCGCGCCCCCTCCAACCAGCCAGCTGTTTTAATTTAGATGTTTTGGTCTAGCCGTGGCCAGGGCCTCACCACCCCCGGTCGAGAGGCATCAGGTGTACCCTTGATGGTGACTGACAGCTGGCCTAGCCAGTTATCTGTCAGCAACCGGGTTCGTGTGTAATTAGCAGTGAGCTTGGTTGTGTGTGACAAGGGGAGGAACCTGGTGGCGGCTCTGCAACTCGACAGCCTCACACATGTACCATGCCTGGCCCACGTCTTCAACCTAATGTTGCTGTGGTTCCTTAAAACTTACCCCAATGTGGCTGACTTGCTTAACAAGGTGCACCGCATCTGTGCGCATTTCCGCAAGTCAACTGGCATCCATGTTGACTACTGCTGACTACTGATGTGCCTGCCCTTGCCTCCATGTTGGCCACTGCTTGGCCTTTACTGGCATCCATGTTGACTACTGGTGTGCCTTAACTCTCATCCATGTTGACTACTGCTGGGCCTTAACTCTCATCCATGTTGACTACTGCTGGGCCTCAACTGGCATCCATGTTGACTACTGCTGGGCCTGCCCTTGCATCTTTGTTGCTGGGCCTTAACTGGCATCCATGTTGACTACTGCTGGGCCTTAACTGGCATCCATGTTGACTACTGCTGGGCCTTAACTGGCATCCGTGTTGACTACTGCTGGGCCTTAACTGACATCCATGTTGACTACTGCTGGGCCTTAACTGACATCCGTGTTGACTAATGCTGGGCCTTAACTGGCATCCATGTTGACTACTGGTTTTGGACAACACAGATTACTGGGTGTTCACTCTCCTGGACCCTTGGTAGAAACCGAACTTTTCCACTGTCATTCCTGCCGAGGAACGCAGTATGAGAGTGAATCAATATCAACAGGCCCTGGTGCAGAAGCTGAAAATGTACTTCCCATCTGACACCACTAGCGCCAGAGGACGTAGTTCTGTGGGCCAAAGAGCGGGGGAGAGGAGCGGTAGAGCAGGCAGCTTGTCAAGGGGCAGGGGAACACTCTCCAAGGCCTTTGACAGTTTCATGGCACCCCAGCAAGACTATGTCAACCATCCCAGTCTAGACAGAGTAGGGGGGAAGCCTTCAGGAAGATGGTGAGGAAGTACCTTGCTGACCATACCACCGTCCTTTCTGATCACTCTGCTACCTACAACTACTGGGTTTCAAAGCTAGATATGTGGCCCCAACTGGTGCTTTACGCCTTGGAGGTGCTGGCCTGCCCTGCCGCTAGCATGTTGTCAGAGGGGGTCTTCAGTGCAGCTGGTGCCATCATCACTGATAAGTGCACCCCCCTGTCCACTGACAGCGCTGACAGGCTGACGTTTATAAAAATGAACAATGCCTGAATTTCACCTGAATTCAACTGTCCACCCGGGGAAAGCAGCTGAATATGAAGATTCTTGGTATCTCCTCTCCTCCTCCGCCTCTTCCTACAATTATCAGCCAACTGCCAAGTCTTCTTCCGCCATGCAGGGTCTGGCCTAATTATTGGGAGGCTCAATTGCTTCCTCACTCCTAATGGTAATCTGTGTCCTCACTGCCATGCTCTGACGTCACACTACTTTTGCGGAGGGGCGGGACGGGCTGCCGGGGGCCCGCCGATCGCGCCCCCGCCAACCGGCCAGCTGTTTTGTTTTTTTTTGTCTAGCCATAGCCGGGGCCTCACCACCCCCGGTCGAGAGGCATCAAGTGTACTCTTGATGGTGAGTGGTGACTGACAGCAGGCCTAGCCAGTTAGCTGTCAGCACTCGGGTTCATGTCCACTACATATCCCAGCCTCTGGACTCACTCCAATTTTTGGGTGGGCTCACTTGATTCCTCACTGACTTGTAATGGTTCTCTGGGTGCTCAATGCCATGCTGCTTCTGCCCTAATTTTTGGGAGGCCCACTTGCTTCCTCACTCACTTTTAAGGATTCTCTGTGTTCTCAATGCCATGCTAGGTCTGGTATAATTTTTGGAAGGCTAACTGGCTACCGCTTCTACCTTGTTCACTCTGTTCTCACCGCCATGCTGTGTCAGGCAGAATTTTTGGGTGGTTCATGATATGCTACCTCTGTTTTAATGGTTCCCCGTGTTCTCAAATTCCAGGGCCTCTTAAGAAGACTGTATTGTTCTATGTGTCCTCACTGCCTGACGTCACACTACGTCTGCAGAGGAGCGGGACTGGTTGCCGGGGGCCCGCCAATCGCGCCCCCACCAACCGGCCAGCTGTTTTATTTTATTTTTTTTGTCTAGCCATGGTCGGGGCCTCACCACCCCCGGTCGAAAGGCATCAAGTGTACTCTTGATGGTGAGTGGTGAGTGAGAGCAGGCCTAGCCAGTTAGCTGTCAGCACCCGGGTTCATGTCTACTACATATCCCAGCCCCTGGACTCACTCCAATTTTTGGGTGGGCTCACTTGATTCCTCACTCACTTGTAATGGCTCTCTGTGTACTGAATGCCATGCTGTGTCTGGCCTAGTTTTGGGAAGCCTCACTAGCTTCCTCACTCACTTGTAATGGCTCTCTGTGTGTTCAAGGCCCTGCAGTGTCTGGCCTAGTTTTGGGGAGCCTCACTAGGTGTGCCTGCCCTTGCCTCCTTTTTGCTGGGCCTTAACTGGCATCCATGTTGACTATTGCTGGGCCTTTACTGGCATCCATGTTGACTACTGCTGACTACTGGTGTGCCTGCCATTGCCTCCATGTTGGCTACTGCTGGGCCTTAACTGGCATCCATGTTGACTACTGCTGACTACTGGTGTGCCTGCCCTTTCCTCCATGTTGGTTACTGCTGGGCCTTAACTTGCATCCATGTAGACTACTGCTGGGCCTTTACTGGCATCCATGTTGACTACTGCTGTGCCTGCCCTTGCCTCCATGTTGGCAACTGCTTGGCCTTAACTGGCATCGATGTTGAGTACTGCTGGGCCTTTACTGGCATCCATGTTGACTACTGCTGACTACTGTGGTGCCTGACTCCATGTTGGCTACTGCTGGGCCTTAACTGGCATCCATGTTGACTACTGCTGACTACTGGTGTGCCTGCCCTTGCCTCCATGTTGGCTACTGCTGATCCTGCCTGGCCTTCATGTTAACTACTGTTGTTCCTGCCTGGCCTCCATGTTGGTTACTGTTGCTCCTGCCTGGCCTCCATGTTGGTTACTGTTGCTCCTGCCTGGCCTCCATGTTGCCTACTGCTGATCCTGGCAGTTCTCTGTGTGCTCAATGCCATGCAGTGTTTGGCCTAATTTTGGGGAGGCTCCCTTTCTTCCTCACTCACTTTTAATGGTTCTCTGTGAGCTCACTGCCATGCTAGGTCTGGTATCATTTTTGGAAGGCTGACTGGCTACCGCTTCTACCTTGTTCACTCTGTCCTCACCGCTATGCTGTGTCAGGCTGAATTTTTGGGTGGTTCATGATAAGCTACCTCTGTTTTAATGGTTCCCTGTGTTCTCACTGCCATGCTGTGTCAGGCTGAGTTTTTGGGTGGTCCCTATGCCTAACTTTGTTTTACCAGGCTGTTGCACAGAATTAGGCATAATGGTGCCATTAGGTAGCCTCAGAGGCATGCATACATGCTGCCCCTTCTGTTTCCTGTCCATTTCCGTTGTGTTTCCATCAATTTCTGAGGTTGACAGGTTTTCACACGACCTTCACTCTACCGACTTTGAGTCCCCTCAAAAAATGCTTGAGTCTCCCATTGACTTCAATGGGGTTCGTTACTCGAAACGAGCACTTGAGTATCGGGAGATATTCGGTTCGAGTCACGAGCACCCGAGCATTTTAGTACTCGCTCATCACTAATAAGTAACCTCCTCTGCAGTTTGGAGAATGAAGAGGAGAGTGTTTGGTTCTTCACTGATAGCAAAGTTGTGAAAAGTCTGCCAAGGCCATATGCTGTAGTAACTGTTCTGTAGTGTGAAAAGGAAGTAGATCTTGTAAGTTGGTTGAGGGCTGCATTTATATTTGATATTTCGTCTAGTAAGCCTTTAGGGAGATATCCATTTGCCTGGTCTCCAGACTTTTTACTAGAGCAGATATAGTGGACATCTGCCTTAGACCTAGGCTTAGGTCTTTCAAAATTTAGGCAACCAACTGTTTAAGAAAGGTTATAGAAATGACTCTGGAATCAGTCGTCTTCTTTATCAGATGAATAAGCAGCACTTTTATTATCAGACTGTTCATTAGGACATGGTGGCTCAGTTGCAGGGCAATGGCATCATTAGATTAAGGGGATACAGTGGCACAATTAGTTTATTCAGTAAACTATCCTCACCTGTTTTATCCCAGCCAGGCCCAGTGATTCCACTCTGACCATTTTACATCCCTGCAGGTATTACAAGCTGAATTTTGCACCAGGACCCATGAGCCTTTGGCTATGCCCCTGGCTACTCTGATCCCTACCTAACATGACAATGACTTTATTTTATGATTGATTTTATATGTCTCATAATATGTTCCCTTATTATACATCTCATTAAATAATATTATGGCATTAATTCCGCCCTTAATATTTTATAGTAGCCTGATGTACAGCCATCTGGCTCTGCCTCTTCCCTTGGTGCCATTTTGCTGATTATATACTGGGGTTTTATCAGTAAAATGGCCACTTTTATTGGTTGATCATCTAGTTATTCACATGTGCTGCAGCTCTGACTGTCTGTAATATTGTATGTTGAGTCTCGTCTCAAGATACAATAGTCCAGAAAGGAGTAACGAGTGTGTGTTTGTGTGTGTGTGTGTGTGTGTGTAATATTTTATAATATTTTAACTTTTTTTTTTAAGTGACAGACATATGACAATCATCTGCACTAACTGTCCGCAGTTTTTATTTTCTGTTCTTTTTAATAGCAGTTAATTTAATTCCCGCTTTGAAGGTCATTTAGCTTTCTCCCAAAAAGGCTTGTAGAAAATTAGCGGGGAGAAGACATGCTGCCGCTAGTTAAAAAAAAAAGAGTCAGACTTATAATGGAGCTCTATGGAACCCGACTCTCTTTTCTAACTCAGAGCGGGGAGAGGATGCGTTGCAGCACGATCCTCTCCCTGCTCATTCTCCCAATTGGTACAGGTCTGAACCCTCAGACCCAAACAGATCAAAACTTTTGAAATGTCAAAAGTTTTTTGTAACAAGAGTGACACTTAAATGTGTAGAATATTGTGTGACTTATACCAAAAATTCCATGAACACTTACAGGTGTTCATGGAGCGGTGTTGACACCAGTGCTACAGCTATAATACCTGAGAGTGCTCATGGATTTTTCTTTGTAATGACCCACACAATATTCTGCACATTAAGTGTCACAATTTCCTTATTGGATGTACTATGGACTGTTAAAGCAGACCCACCACGCTAAAGCAGTATTCCACTGATACCTGTACATATTCGTCTCACACACCAGTGAAAGGCAGTCTCTCAAGAAAACCCTTGCTGTGCTGGTCTGTGTCTTGTTTCAAACATTAGAACTCTCGTGGTATACCGCCGAAGTTCTAATGTGTCTTACAGAAAAAGTTTACATTCTAATTTTATTTTTTCATTCTTATTTTATTTAAACATCCCTTTAAGGGACGAAAATACAAAAATTAGAAAGAAAAAAAAAACGTAATAGGTATAACCGAGATACAGCCATCAGTAATTAAAGGTGTATGGTCCCCTTTATCCAAGCACAACAAAGGTGCTCACTTGAGCATGGAGCTCCCATTTGAGTGCCTAGATGCTAAAACGAGCACCATGGTCGACTGAGCATTCTCGCTCAACACTACTGCTTACCCGAGACTTCCAATCTAAGTCTATGTTCACACAACGTATATGTTCGTAAAATATTGTACAACGGCCGTGATTATTATGAAAATATACGTTACCTTGCTGTCTATGGGATCCCGGCCGGAGCTTATATACATAGTATATGCTCCGGGCGGGATCCCTAGCGGTGCCGCAAACAACTGACATCTTTGTGTTCTGCGGCCGTTACTCATTGAATAACAGCTGTAAAAAACCATGTCAGTGCACACTATTAAGCGAGCGGCTCCAACCTCACGCTCTATAGTGTGCAGTGGGGAGTTCTGATGCAGGCGCGCATGGATGTGCCCGCATCAGAACTCTGCGGCTGCAAAGATCATCCAGCAGTACCGGCCGGGATGATCTTTTCAGAGATCGGCCATTACGTGACCCAGACGTAATACATATTTTAAGCATGGCCTAAACATGTCAAACTATTCCCAGGTGGAACATGCCTCCTCAGTATTTGTGTATAAAAAAGTAATATACTAGGCTAATATTAAACAGAATTGTATCATTACTTTCAGTAGACTGTATGCTATCTCACCATTTGTAGTAACCTGCAGCAAGCTTTTTTTATCATTATACAGATATCTCCACTTTACAGAAGACTGATCAAAACTACTAGCTACATGACTGTAATGTATTATTATGATATCTCTCTGTACTGTGATATGGTCTTATGCAACATTTTATCTTAAATTCTCTCTTGTACTGTTATTCTCCCAAACGTGTCATCACACCCATAACAATATTCACATCTGCTGAAGCCACTTGATGTTCCTGCAGAACAGGTATTATTTTTAACATGAGGTGCTTTTACACTTGGGATTATCAGTATAAATAGATTTAGATTATTTACCAAAAGTCACTTGTTGCTTTTCACAGGTTTTATGAAATTATGACATATACATCAATAGCTGCAGTGTTGTTGTTTTTTTTACAGAAGACAAACTACCTATTACTGACGGCTTTCATCTAATGAAGTTCTGTTCATAAAGTTGTTCTACATTTCCTATACTTGAAGCTTTAGGCCAGATTCACACAGTGTTTAGATATATTTTTCCCAGAATGCTTTTTCTGCATTATATGTTTTGTTTTTCTTGTTTTTTAATCCAAAAACATTGTGACCAGATGCTTGCTGTTAGTCTAGAAGAATATTTTCTTCTTCAAAATGTTGCATGCTTCAGTTACCTCACTAGTAATAGTAACCAAAGTATGTGCTAATAGTAACTACTCAATGCGTCCTATCATTAAGCCATATTCATTTTCCAACCATTCTTATTTAATGCACCAACCTTTGGGCTATGTTCACACAACGTTTTTTCTTCTCCGTTTAATATGATGTCTGTCATTTCAGATTCGGCGCCCGTCAGGGCAATGACTGGTGTTGGTACATTATTCTAGTTAGGGTCCATTTACACAGAAAGATTATCTGACAGATTTAGGGATGAGCGAACCAAACCGTAACGAACCAGATTCGTTAAGAACTTTGCAAAAAGTTCGTAACAAATCTGGAATATTCGCTATTCGTATGCTGTCACTGAATGGAAACAGCCAGTACTCTTGTTTGCTGTCAATGAATGGAAACACCCAGCGACCTTGTTTGCTGTCACTGAGTGGAAACACCCAGCGACCTTTTTTGCTGTCACTGATTGAAAACACCCAGTAGCCTTGTTTGCTGTCACTGAATGGAAACACCCAGTAACCTTGTTTTCTGTCAATGAATGGAAACACCCAGTAACCTTGTTTTCTGTCAATGAATGGAAACACCCAGTAGCCTTGTGTGTTTTTATTCAGTGACAGCAAACAGTAACCTTGCTTGCTGTCACCAATTTTGGGATGGTTTATAAGCTACCTCTGTTTTAATGATTCACTGTTGATCACTGCCATGCTGTTGCCCAGAATTTGCAGTAATGGTGCGATTAGGCAGCCTCAAAGGCATCCATGCATGCTTCCCCTGCTGTCCCAGTTGCTTTCCAGAGGTGTTGGCATCATTTCCTGAGGTTTCATTGTGCACTTGGTGACCTCCAATTCGTTGAATATTGATTTCCAGGTCCCAAGGATTTTTCTCCCATAGACTATAATGGGATTCGATATTCGTTCGAATAGTCAAATATCGGGAGCTATGTGAATCTAATCCAATCGAAGCGAATATTTCATTATTCACTCATCTCTAATAACCAGGTAATTCACCTGTATAACATCGACTTGTGACTTTATTACCTGCGATTTTCGGGTGTTAGATGCTTCCCCTGCTGTCCCAGTTGCATTCCAGTGGTGTTGGCATCATTTCCTGAGGTGTCACTGTGCACTTGGTGACCTCCAAGTGGTCGAATAAATGTTTTTCAATAATCGAATACTTGTTCCCATAGACCTTATTGGGATCGAATATTCGAATATCATGAGATATGCGTACGCATATCGAATATTCGAATATTTCACTATTCGCTCATCACTATTAGCAAGGTTCGTTTTAGGTTCAGTTCGTACGAATCCAAACTTCACGAAAGTTCGCTGGATCGAACCGAACTTTTAAAAGGTTTGCTCATCCCTAGACAGATTATCTGCCAAAGATTTGAAGCCAATGACAGGAATGGATTTGAAAAGAGGAAAGATCTCAGGCTTTCCTTCATGGCTTTGGCTTCAAATCTTTAGCAGATAATCTGTCAGATAATCTTTCTGTGTAAATGGACCCTTAGGTGGACTAATTGGTCTTTGGGTGTCCAAAGTTTATTGAATTTAATAGTAAAAACGGTGAAAGGACGGTGAACAAAGAAAAACTGCGTGTGAACATCTAAAAAATAACGTCCGCTGTTTGCAATAGATGCCAGAAAATAATTGACATGATCATTATTTTGATGTCCGCCCAGACAACGTCCAACGTTTTATATACTGTGTGCATTAGAGGTCCAATATTCCATTAACTTTAATATTCCAATAACATTGCAGCAATAATGGACGTCTTTTTAAATAGAAAAGGTAAGCGTCTTTTCTCTTTTTTTGACGTTGTGTGAACATAGCCTTAATGTGGCACCTTATCCAATACTTTGGAAAAATCAAGGTATGCGATCCCCAATGCCCTTCCCCCGTCCAGTCTAAAATTTTAGGACCAATCTCTTATAAATCTATGCTTATATGACATTTTCATTAAGATACATTTGTTTTTCTTCAAATAGCATTTTACTTCACTCACAATATTAAATATACAAGTCTATAGCTTCCAGGCTCATTTTTTGACTCTTAGGGTATGTGCACACTAGGGAATCCCGGAGTACATGTGCCGCAGATTCCGCAGCTTGTGGCCACGCACGTTTCCGCTGGTCCCATAGGCTTCATTCTATGGTTTGGCAAATTTCGCCGCCGGCTTGAAGAATGAAACCGTTCATTCTTCTGGTAGACGGCGGAATCTGGCAAACCATAGATTGAAGCCTATGGGACCAGCGGAGATGCACGAGGCTGCCAACATCCGCAAGCGGGGGCGAGCTGGGGAGTCCGCGGTGGGTGTTACGTGGGGATTCCTTAGTGTGTACATACCCTGTAGGGCATATTTATCATTCTTTTTGTGCCCTAATTCTGACATATTTTGTGTTTTGCACACCATTTATAGTTTGCTCTATTTCTGAGCAGTTCCATTTTTTGGAATTTCTTGCTCCGAGGAGGTGTATTGGGGGTGTGGGTTAAGTTAGCTACTTTTTTGGCCAGATTTACGTGTGATTATTTTATTTTATGTAAAAAAACTAAATGTGCAGCAATGCTTCAGTCAGACCCTGGAATCGTTTTTTAGCCAAATTTTAAGCAAAAGAAACTGCTCAAAAAATTTGATACATTTTGAGCAAGGCCTATGAGTTTTTGAACAGCACATAAAAATTGTGCAAGCCCCCCCCCCCCCCCCCCCCCCACCAAAAACGCAAGCCTGTCTATACTATAGCTTAATTCCCTTAAATTAATAACCTGGTGGATTGAAATGTACACCAGCATAGATTGCCATTTGCGGCACACTGGCAGCTATAAATGCAACAAATGAATAAGTGTTGGTCACCTAGTAAAAAATTTGTTGAATCTTTTTCCAACGTACTTTCCCTAAGACTGGAAAAAAAAAAGTTTGTGATAAATTCCATTGCCCAAGCCGATAAGATTAAACACTCACTTGCAGGCTCCCACACTTGCTTTTTCAGTAAGCAATTCAACCTTTTTTGATCTCTAAACTGCTGTAATTGGTTAATCTGGTTGCTTCAATGAGAGCTGTAATTTGATTGTGTCCTATGCAAGAGGTCCTGCACACATTCCTAGTGTGGATGTAGACAGCTAAATACATGAGGTGAGAATTAGACACCAGTTGAGGCCAGGGAATATGTAGCGCATTACTGGACATCTCCACGCACAGGGATTTCCCTTCCCTCTTGCTTACCTATTTGCGACTTGTTCAATAGTCCATGTTCCTTTAAGATCATGAGAATTCTATGTCTTTCAAGATTGCTTCTGTAACAATCACACAATTGTGATGAACTCACTTTAGGCAACAGGAAAAATGACTGTAAAAAGGGAACTCTCTGAGGTCAAAAAGTGGGGTAGTCCTCATGAAGAGACACAATGCTTGGTTCCATTTTGATGTGGCTTGGATTAAATTAGGTATGCGGCTAATTTCAGATCCCTACTGCATTAGTTCATTGGGTACACACAATGGAACAGCGTCATTGAGGGGAGGGCAGGGCACTAAGTACATTATTGCTACACGGACTATTATAATATGGAGGCACAGGGGGCATTGTTACAATGTAGGGGGGCATTGTTGGTGTCTTTGTTACTACATGGGGCACTGGGTGCATAATATTGCTATATGAGGGTACTATTACAGTGGCAATATTACTATATGGGTTCTCAGAGGGCACTATTACTGTATAGTGGCGCAGGAGGCCTAACTGTGTGGGGGCATGGGGACATACATGCTACTACATGGAAGCATGAGGGGAATTATTATTATCAATGGAAGCACAGGTGGTAATAATACTGCAAGGGGCACAGTAGGGGCATTACATCTGGGCATGGGGGCAATTATTAATGAGTTAGGCTAGGTTCACACTGTGTTTTTGCAATCTGTTTTTTTCATACGTTTTTTGCAAATAAATAGATGCATTTGTGTGCATCCGTTTTGATCCGTTTTTACATTGACTTCCATTGTAAAAAAAAAAAAAAAAAGGATCAGTTTTTTTGACGGACACAAAAACATAGCTGACACTTCTTTTGTGTCCGTTAAAAAAAAAGATCCATTTTGATCCGTTTTTCCGTTGACTTCCATTGTAAAAAAAAAAAAAAAACGGATCAAAACGGAAAACACAAATGCATCCGTTCTTTCCATCCATTTTTTGCAGAAAAAAAAACGGATGAAAAAAAAGGATTGCAAAAACGCAGTGTGAACCTAGCCTTTGTGAAGAAATTATGCTGACAGGTATTATACCCATGCACTACAGTAGTAGTGTAGTGTATTATATGAACAATCAGGGGATCACAAGTTAAAGGAGTATTACCAACTCATCAACCGGCACTATCAACCGGCTGTCAGTGATCATTGCTGTCAGTGTGATCGCAGCACCTATAGTGCAGGAGAGAGGAAGGATTCCCCTCTGCTTACCATCGGGGCACAACCTCGACGGTTGCTATGACAACAAGATGCTTCCCTGAGGCCTCCTGTGTCATAGCTACAGAAGCTCATGAGGCTCAGCATAGTGCACATATTTATTACACATAGTTAGTATTGCCGCGTGCGTAATGATGCTGGCAACAAAATTATCAGACGATTAAACCCGCATGGTGACCACAGAAAATAAAAAATTTGGAAAATGCTAATTTTTTTAATGAAATGTGAGCATATTTCACATGGAAATTGTATGGATATCAGCCATATTTCACTAGTAACCTAAAGTACAATATGTCACGAGAAAACAGTCTCACAATCGCTAGTATAAGATGTAGCATCACAGAGGTATAACCACATAAAGTGAGACTGGCTCAGTTGCCCCTAGCAACCAATCAGATTCCACCTTTCATTTTCCAAAGAGTCTGTGAGGAATGAAAGGTGGAATCTGATTGGTTGCCAGGGGCAACTGGGCCAGTTTCACTTTATACCATGTTTAATAAATCTCCCCCTATGTGTATACGCTCCGGCCAGGATTCCATTCATTCCAATACAACTTATGTTTAGCATAAATCACGGCCGTGGCTGCAAATTGCAACCACGGCCGTGATTTATGCTAAACATACGTTGTGTGACCATGGCCTTAGGCAGCAGATAAAAGCTACCCAGCACAGAGTGTGGGCCTGTATCATATAGAACAAGTGTTCTTTGTTTTGTGAATAAGCGATTAGTCCCATTTCGTTCAATAAAAATAGTGAAATAAATGGACAGAAGTAATATATAACGCGTTACATTTCTTATAAGGAAAGTACTTTCTGCATTTCATAGAAAAGACTTGTACCGTACAGTATGATTATGTGCAAGACTTCTAATAGACATGAGAATATCACTTGTAGTTAAGCAGTGCACTGCATACTTAAAGTAGTATCATGTAAGAGATAGGATGCATTAGAATCTATGTGGAAGCATTTCCCAGAGAGAACTGAAGAATGGACCCATTACACATTGTTGCGTGTCACCTGGCAAAGCCATTCAGATGTTATAAGAAGGATAGTGTTTCATTTGTTTTCAGTGGAGGGACTCTTCTGCAGTTGAAAGAAGCAGTATTCACTTTTCTTAGAAGGAGATTGTGTAAGCGATAGACAACTACATCCATACACCTGTGACCTATATAACATAAGCATGGTTTCATCTTTTTACAAATTACATTGACAGCGGCCATTCCATTATGTTAACTGCCTTATAGTATAAGCCTGGTAACTATGTCTGCTTAAAACTAGTTCAAAAATAAAATAAATTGTTCACATTTCGAGGCACTAAATATGAAAAGCTGGACAGAAGTCAGATAAGTCAATGCAGAATAGGGTTTACAAGTTTTGTTTTTGTGCTGTTTTATAGTAAGATTCTCTGTTGCCCATAACAACCAATCACAGTTCAGCTTTCATTTCTCCTGTTGTTCTGGTAAAATGAAAGCTGAGCTGTAATTGGTTGCTATGAAAAAAAAGATAGATTTGGTCAGCTCTCCTAGAACACCATTCACACTAGGCAGGAGCACGTTGCTATGGCTGACATTGCAAACACACAAAAAAATGCAACAGCTCACCGCAATGGCAAGATACAGACCCACTACAGACATGAAAATAGTCAAAAGCAGCCCCCCCAACTGCCAAAAAACTACCACAAAAATAATCAGGCTCTTGGTTACCATTTGCAAATGGTGTAAACTACCCCACCACATTACGGTGACCTCATACCGATGGCAGACCCTACACTGTACTCTGGCCTTTCCATGGCATGAAATACACCTATGTTCTGGGCATGCAAGATCCATCTTATACCGGCAAAAGTAATTACACCACCTGGGTGGGACAGGTGGAGTGCATGGCCAAGTAGAGGCAGCTACTCCCCCATCTGGAGCACAGAAAAAAAGACAAATTTGTTTAGCTCTCCTAGAACACCATTCACACTAGGTAGGAGCAAGTTGCTATGGCTAAAATTTTAAACACAGAAAAATGCAACAGCTCACCGCAATGGCAAGATACAGACCCACTACAGACATGAAATTAGTCAAAAGCAGCCCCCCCCCCCCCCCCCACTGCCAAAAAAACTTCCACAAAAATAATTAGGCTCTTGGTTACCATTTGCAAATGGTGTAAACTACCCCACCACGTTACGGTGGCCTCATGCTCGGGGCAGTCCTACACTGTACTATGGCCTCTCCATGGCATGAAATACGCCTATGCTCTGGGCATGCAAGATCTGTCAAATACCGGCAAAAGTAATTAATTGGTTGCTGTGGGCAACTGTTTCACTGTTCCTTTGTACGGGGTTTGATAAACCTCTAACTTTGACCCATTAGGTCTTCTGCACAGTACAAAAGGACTGATACGTTGGCATGGACGGACCATGAAATGTAATCCGGGGGCTGCCTCGGGTCGCGGGCCATGCACATAATAGAAGGATAAGAGTACACACCACAAATCTGAACCATGTTTGTAGGGTCATGTGCATGAGGCCTTAGAAAACTGTCATGGAGTAAATTATCTACATCTTCGGCTAATGCTTAGGCTGGGTCCACACTACGTTTTTGCAATCAATTTTTTTCAACCATTTAAAAAAAAAACGGATGGGAAAAACGGATGCATTTGCGTGCATCCGTTTTGATCCGTTTTTCCATTGACTTCCATTATTAAAAAAAGGATCAAAACGCAATTCTTTAACGTACACAAAAACGGATCCGTTTTGATTTGTTTTTCTTTTATTATGAAATTCAATAGGAAAAACTGATGAAAATGGATGCACACGCATGCATCTGTTTTTTCCTTCCGTCTTTCATCTGTTTTTTGCAAAAAATGGATGAAAAAAAGCAGATTGCAAAAACGTAGTGTGTACCCAGCCTTGTTTACTGTCTTCTTTGTCAGCTGTTTGACTATCAAGTTCCTATTTTCCTTAAGTCTGAAACCCACCTAATGTTTCCTCAGACTGCTGTTGTGTGACTTCCCATGATGTGTCGGCACTAAACTCTCAGGATGCAAACTCTCCTTTTACAAGGTGCCAGTGGTTGATAGAGTCACAACAACTTTGTCTAGCCAATAACGAAGAGTTGCCTGAACCCCACAGCTGGACATTGCAGAGCAGCTGTAAAACTACAAATCTCACAAAAACCTGCAAGGAGCTAACCTCTGTGCACCAGTTAACCCTTTTGTAGTCGAGAACCACATGGCTGTGTGTACCTTAACCTCTTAACGACCTATGCCGTACGGGTACGTCATGGAATCCTGTCACTTAAGGACCCATGCCGTACCCGTACGTCTTGGAGTCCGTTGGCACTTTGAAGTGAGCTCAGGAGCTGAGCTCACTTCAAAGCACGTGGCGAGCGGCTGCTATATGCAGGCAGGTCCTCACAGTTAATGACGGGTCGCCACGAACGCACCTAACACAATGACAGGAGCTGCAGCTCCTGTTACTGTCCTGTTACTGTCCTATCTGACTGCCAGAGGTCCCTTACCTTCCTCCCGGCAGTCAGATCGGCGATCATTGTATAGAGTCTGCACAGACAGGCTCTATGCAATGATCGCAGATTACACTGATCAGTGCTATGCTATGGCATAGCAATGATGAGTGTATGTAATGTAATGCAAAAATGTTAAAGTCCCCTAAGGGGACATAAAAAGTGTGCAAAAAAAATGTAAAAAGGTTTAAAAAAAAAACACACCATAGCACCAAAGTCAGGTCCCTTAAGCATATCCTCTCTGTAGCACACTTCATGAAGTTAAGCAGGCTCCATTTTAGTGAAGTTTAACAGGATTTATTCAGGTATATTCAGTACACTCTAACAGAAAGAAACATCAGTGGTAACAATGATGAAATGCTTCCTAGCACCCACACAGTGTGGCTGCTTCTAACAGGAGGGATAAGTTACAGGTAACTGAGTTTCACCAGTCCTATCATGTAATCAATCTGATTCCTACTGAGCTGAATACTCTCCCCTTGTGGTAAATCCGGCTCCTGTGCTGTGATCTCTGGCTGATGTTTTCATATAAATCTGGCTTGCTCTGTCACTTTTTCTACCTCATGCACAGGACCTTGCTTCCTTTTACCTCACACAACACTGACTGGACTCCCTTCCTGATTCCGCTTTGCCCCTCCTTTCCCATCATGCACAGCACAGCTCTCATTGTCAACTCCCTCACTGCTGGACAACTAGTAATGTTGTGTGCTGACACTACTGGCATTGTCTAACTGCCAGACACAGGTAATAAATTAACCCTTGACAGTGACAGACAAGCTTACAAAGTACATCAAAGTATCAAGATGAAAAACGTAAACATCATTTCACTCCCTAGTTTGCAGCAATCACTGTCCATAGGTGTAATGACTTGAGTCGTGGATCCACTGGACCGTCACTAGCGATGGCGTAAGCTGAAACAGGGAGCGGAGTCTAAGGGGCCGCTGGTCTTCACCAGAGCCCGCCGCAAGGCGGGATGGACTTGCTGTGGCAGGCGACCCCCAGGTCGCTACCCCTGGCTTGGCTTGCTAGTGACGGCGGACGAGGTGTAGCAGGAACAGTAGGTAAGCAAGCAGCTGGACACACGGATAACAGTCACAAGCAGAACAGCAGGTAGCAGAACAACGGATAGGAACAATGGCAGGACCAACAGGTAGCTGGGACTGAACACACTAGGAAGCATGCAGAGGCTCCAACACCTGTGGTGGGGCAGGGCTGCAATTTATAGGAGAGTCTCAGAGCAGAGCAGCACTCAATTAAAGGCACACTGACCCTTTAAGTTATAGCAAAGCTGGCGCGAGCGCTCCCTAGGAGACAGGGATGCGCCCGTCGGGCTGACAGGGAGCTGGAGGAGCCCCGGCACAGAGCAGGAGATGGGGCAGCAGCGGCGCGGCGAGAGGTATGTGCCGCGGCCGCGGATGTGACAATAGGCTCCATTAAAGGGGTTATCCAGCGCTACAAAAACATGGCCACTTTCCCCCTACTGTTGTCTCCAGTTTGGGTGGGGTTTTGAAACTCAGTTCCATTGAAGTAAATGGAGCTTAAAGGACAAGTGCCATGAAAAACCTTTTCCCAGTAACTGAAGCACATTACAAAGTTATATAACTCTGTAATATGCTTCAATCACCTATCTACCTCCCTTCCCTGTCTTTTCCCCCCTCCACCCCCCACCAGGAAGTGTCCTAACTCACACAGACCTAATTACTGTCGTCACCGTCACCAAGCTCTTCTCTCAGCTCCTTCTCCTGTTCCAGCAGCCCCCCCCCCCCCTCCCCTGCCTTGTCAGGTGACTCAGCTTGCTCAGCTCCCATTGGCTGAACAACTGCAAGCCATCACTTGGACTGGGGAGGGGGGGCTGCTGTAACAGGACCTAGAGCAGCCCTCCTGCTGATGACTCATCCTCACAAGAAGGAGCTGCCTGGTGACGGTGACGGCAGTCATTAGGTCTGTGTGAGTTAGGACACTTCCTGGTGGGGGGTGGAGGGGGTAAAAGACAGAGAAGGGAGGCAGATAAAGGTGATTGAAGCATAATACAGAGTTATATAACTTTGTAATGTGCTTCAATTACTGGGAAAAAGTTTTTCATGGCACTTGTCCTCCCCTTCTAAGAGCTCTAGCACTTTCAGTTTTCTATCTACAAGGCCATGTAAGGGCTTATTTGTTACAGGAATAGTTGTACTGTGTAATGGCGTCTTTCATTTTACCATAACATGTATGATGGAATTCCAAATATATTATTTATGAAGATATAAATTGGTGAAATCGTAAAAAAGAATGCAATATGGTAACGTTTGGGGGGTTCCTGTGTCTACGTAATGCACTATATGGTAAAAGCGACATGATATTATTACTCTATAGGTCAGTCCGAACACAACCATATGCAGGTTTACACAGATTCTCTAATGTTATCAGGGCCGGCGTCAGCACCAGGCATACTCGGGCAAGTGCCGGGGCCCACAGTGCCTCAAGGGGCCCCCCGGCACTTGCCCACGCCATTTCTTCCCCTCTCACTGCGCTCACACACTGACACACATCGCACTGTGTGCAGGTGGTGAGCGCACACAATCATTACCTGAGGCTGTGGGGGGAGGGGGGATGAGCCGGGCGCAGGGATGAGGGGGGCGCTGGTGAGCCACTTAAGTCATTTTGTGGCTCCTCCAGGCCTCAGTCTCTCAGCGTCGGACCAGAGGAGAGGGCGGCGGGGCTCACTGCACGGCAGCCTGTAGAGGCCAAACAGCAGGTCAGGGCCCAGAAGCCTCCTCACAGTGCTGCCTGTGCTGTGCTTCCCTGCCCCCTCCTGTATTCCTGGGTCTCCTGACCTCCACAGCGGCCCCGGCAGAGGGAGAACATGTAACAGGACTGCCAGATACAGAGGTGAGTGTATGAGTATACATGCATATGTGTGCAAGTCTGTATGCTAGTGTTGTGTGTGTAAGTCTATGCAGGTGTTGTGTATGAGTATCTGTCTATGTGTGCTGGGAGTAGGAAGGTAGGGTCACCTGTGGCATATCTGCTGCAGTGGATTTATTGCAGATTTTCCCTTTTACTTTCTATGGGGGAGTCACAATAGGCAATAAATCCACTGTTGTATTGCTATTTTTTTTCTCTCCATTTAGTGTAGGTGATCAGCAGTGTATTATGTATATATATATATATATATATATATATATATATATATATATACACACTCATACAGGGGGGGATAATAAGTATATAATACACTGCTGATCACCTACACAGAATGGATGTATATATATATATATATATACACATATATATATATACACACACACACACACACACACACTCATACAGGGGGGATAATAAGTATATAATACATTGCTGTATACCTACACAGAATGGAGAGACATATACTTATTATCCCCCTCCTGTATGAGTGTGTATATATCTCCCCATTCTGTGTAGGTATACAGCAGTGTATTATATACATATTATACTCCTGTATGTGTGTGTATATATCTCTCCATTCTGTGTAGGTATACAGCAGTTATTATATACTTATTATCCTCCTGTATGAGTGTGTATATATCTCCATTCTGTGTAGGTATACAGCAGTGTATTATATACTTATTATCCTCCTGTATGAGTGTGTATATATCTCCCCATTCTGTGTAGGTATACAGCAGTGTATTATATACTTATTATCCCCCTGTATGAGTATGTATATATCTCTCAATTCTGTGTAGGTATACAGCAGTGTATTATATACTTATTATCCTCCTCCTGTATGAGTGTGTATATAATACACTGCTGTATACCTACACAGAATGGAGATACTTATTATCCTCCTCCTATATGAGTGTGTATATATCTCCATTCTGTGTAGGTATACAGCAGTGTATTATATACACACTCATATAGGAGGAGGATAATAAGTATATAATACACAGCTGTATACCTACACAGAATGGGGAGATATATACACACTTATACAGGAGGAGGATAATAAGTATATAATACACTGCTGTATACCTACACAGAATGGAGATATACAGTATATACACACTCATACAGGGGGATAATAAGTATATAATACACAGCTGTATACCTACACAGAATGGAGAGATATATATACACACACACATACAGGAGGATAATAAGTATATAATACACAGTTGTATACCTACACAGAATGGGGAGATATATACACACTCATACAGGAGGATAATAAGTATATAATACACTGCTGTATACCTACACAGAATGGGGAGAGATATACACACTCATACAGGAGGGGGATAATAAGTATATAATACACAGTTGTATACCTACACAGAATGCAGAGATAGAGACCCTCTAAAAGTGATGCCACATGATTTACTATACAAAGGGGCCCGCTGAGGCTCTGTCGCCCAAGGGCCCACCAAAACCTGGAGCCGGCCCTGAATGTTATATATATATTTTTTATTAAATCCTTTTTTTTGGCAATTAAATATTAATAAAATGGGCCTATTGTGACACTTATAACAGTTTTATTTTTTCAACTACGGGGCTGTATGGGGTGTAATTTTTTCCGCCATGATCTCTAGTTTTTATTAATACCATATTTGTGAAGATCGGACCTTTTGATCACTTTTTATTGATTTTTTTAAATATATAATGTAACATAAAATCGGTAATCCGTGCACCTTTTTCCCCTCTTTTCGTGTACGCCGTTCACCGATCACAATGACGCTTGTTATATTTTAATAGATGGGACAATTACGCACGCTACGGTATATTATATGAGACACACAAGCAGGGGTAATGCACAACCAAATCAAGGGTGCTCATTATGTAGCATACAAAACAACAGTACTATCACATACAAAAAAGGACAGATGTATGCTATAACACACTATAGGCACACCACTATTCAGTCAGATGAAATAATATAATCTTTATTAACAATATAAAGTACAAAACAAAGCACCACCCTACACAGACCCTACATTAAAAACATTTAAAAGCACATACAATACGTATTGTATGTGCTTTTAAATGTTTTTAATGTAGGGTCTGTGTAGGGTGGTGCTTTGTTTTGTACTTTATATTATTAATAAAGATTATATTATTTCATCTGACTGAATAGTGGTGTGCCTATAGTGTGTTATAGCATACATCTGTCCTTTTTTGTATGTGATAGTACGATATATTATATGTTTATCTATTTATTTATTTTTATATGTTTTATTTATATAATGGGATAGGGGGGGTTATTTCAACTTTTATTGGGGGAGGGGTTTTGGGGTAGTGTAATAGTGTTTTTAACTTTTTTTTTTTTACACATTTGAAGTCACTAGTTTACATTCACTAGTTTGATCTCTACACTGATGATTGCTATGCCATAGGCATAGCATTGATCAGTGTTATCGGTGCTCTGCTCATTGAGCCTGCCTGTGCAGGCTCAGTGTAGCAGATCGCCGATCGGACCGCACGGAGGCAGGTGAGAGACCTCCGGCGGTCTGTTTCAACGATCGGGACCCCCGCAGTGTGACCCAATCGGTAAGTGACAGGGGACTCCCCCTGTCACTTACACTTAAACGCTGCGGTCGCGCCGCGGCGTGTAAGGGGTTAATGGCACGTGGCAGCGCGATCGCTGCAGCGTGTCATTACCGGTGAGGTCCCGGCTGCTCACTGCAGCCGGCCCCCACCTCCTATGATGATGCGCTTCGTTCCGGAGCGCGCTTCATAGCGGGAGAACCACCCAGGACGTACAGTTACGTCCAGGGTCGTCTGGTGACAGACTTCCATGACGTAACCCTACGTCCTGGGTCGTCTAGGGGTTAATTGCAAGCCACACCTGAACTAGAGACAACAGTAGGGGGAAAAGTGTCTATGTTTTTGTAGCGCTGGATAACCCCTTTAAAAGTCTATGGGGCCACTGGACAGAGATGATTGACAGAAGGGAGAAGAAGTATACTACCGAATGCTTCTCCCAGCTCATTCTTCTGATAAGTGGAGGTCTCAGCAGTGATACCCTGACCAATCAAAACTTTTGACATGTTCCTGTGACATGTGAAAAAGTTTTTTTTATAAATAAATTAGGCTAGGTTCACACTGCGTTCTTGCTGTCCATTTAACATGTAAGTAAAGGGGAGGGGGAGTTGCAAAACAGATGGTGAAAATGGTGTGCCATACTGCAGAATTTATTTTCCATTTATTACATTGTACATTATTTTATATAAAAAAAAAAATAATAATAATAATAACAGATCGGAAAAGAGCCAACGTGGTTGAAATTAAACATACTGATACGGAAAGCGTGAAACAGATGGGAAAACGCGGTGTGAAGTCAGGGGTGGAGCATGAGGGGGCACAGAGTTTGAGTAAGAGGGGTAGACCACAGAGTATCTTTGCCAAACTAACCGCTAGCCTTGAAAGCTACATAGTGACTTTTGTATTTGTCTCTGTGCCAAGAGAGTAACATAGTAAATCTCCCTGCTGAGAGAACTATTGTGCTATAAATTAAGGGATATACTTAAAAGTATTCGGTCATTGTGGTTCACTGAGCCTGAGATTGTGAACTTGTGGACAATCGTAGCCAGCATCACAGTAATGGCTAGACACCACAGTGGCTTCTCCGCAGGCTTGCTGAGGATCAAGCTCTGGACAACCAGTGCAACTGCAGCTACTTATGTGGCATTTGGTGCAGTAGAACGTGACCCCTCATAGACCTACAGAGGCACATAGGTTTTACTTGTGAGTTGTCCAGGTACAGGTGACCCTGTTGGTGTGCTTGATTGTTGACAGACTGAGTTAAGATGTGAAAAGAGACAATAGAGGACAGTGATTTTAACTATCCAGATATAGTGATGCGCTCTTGGATCTGGTTATTTCTAACAATGCAGAGATAATGTCCCTGTCCATGAACACCTGGGTAACAGTGACCACAATATAGTGACTTTTGGCTTGAAGTGTAAAAAAAAAGACATGTTGAGAGGGCGGTAACAAATATAAACAATGAAAATCAAATCCCACATGGCTTACAACCTAGGTTAAAAAGGCTATAAATGACAAAAAAAGGACATAAAAAAAATACAAATCAGAGGGGTCAGCTGTAGCCTTTAAACTTCACAAATATGTCAATAAAACCTCACAATGAAAGACAGATAGCAAAGATAGCAAGAGAAACCCCTCAAAATCTTCAAATTACATATATTAACCCTTAGACGACCCAGGGCGTATAGTTACGCCATGAAAGTCTGTCCCCAGATGACCTAGGGCGTAACTGCGCCCTGGGTGTTTCTCCCGCTATGAAGCGTGCTCCGGAGCGGAGCGCGCTTCATAGCAGGTGGGGGCCGGCCGCAATCAGCAGCCGGGACCTCGCCGGTAATGACACGCTGCAGCGATCCCGCTGCCGCGTGTCATTAACTCCTTAAACGCCGCAATCGCGGCGCGACCGTGGCTTTTAAGTGTAAGTGACAGGAAGAGTCCCCTGTCACTTACCGATCGGGACCCCCGCAGTGTGGGGGTGCGGTCCGATCGGCGATCTGCAGCACTAAGCCTGCACAGGCAGGCTCAATGAGCAGATAGCCGATAACACTGATCAATGCTATGCCTATGGCATAGCAATCGTCAGTGTAAAAATCCAAGTACTGTATGTAAAAGTCCCCCAAAGGGACTTCAACTGTGTAAAAAAAAAAAAATTAAAAACACTAACACACAACCCCAAAACCCCTCCCCCATCAAAAGTTGAAATCACCCCCCTTTCCCATTATATAAATAAAACATATAAAAATAAATAAACAAATAAACATATAATATACCGTAGCGTGCGTAATTGTCCGATCTATTAAAATATAACAAGCGTCATTGCGAACGGTAAACGGCGTACACGAAAAGAGGGGAAAAAGTGCGCGGATTACCGATTTTATGTTACATTATATATAAAAAAAATTAATAAAAAGTGATCAAAACATCCAATCTTCACAAATATGGTATTATTAAAAACTAGAGATCATGGCGGAAAAAATGACACCGCATACAGCCCCGTAGGTGAAAAAATAAAACTGTTATAAGCGTCACAATAGTCCCATTTTATTTATAATTATTTGCCAAAAAAAGGATTTTATTTAAAAAAAATATATAACATTAGAGAATCTGTGTAAACCTGCATATGGTTGTGTTCGGACTGACCTATAGAATAATAGTGTCATGTCGCTGTTACCATATAGTGCATTACGTAGACACAGGAACCCCCCAAACGTTACCATATTGCATTCTTTTTTGCGATTTCACCAATTTATATCTTCATAAATAATATATTTGGAATTCCATCATACATGTTATGGTAAAATGAATGACGCCGTTACACAGTACAACTATTCCTGTAAAAAATAAGCCCTTACATGGCCTTGTAGATAAAAAAATGAAAGTGCTAGAGCTCTTAGAAGGGGAGGAGGGAAAAACGGAAACACTAAGATCAAAATTTGCGCGGTCCACTGGGTCATTTTGGGCCTGGTCCTCAAAGGGTTAATGCAAAGAAAAACAAGACAAGCATATAAGTTCCCTAAATAAGGGTAATGGGGATTTAATTACTGGGGATCAAGAGAAAGCTGAGTTACTGAATGGGTTCTTCAACTCTGTATATACAAAAGAAGAGGATGGAGATGAGGTGGGTGGGGCCAGAACCAAGGTAGGCAGGGCCAGTGCTGCTAACATGTGTAATGTACTGAACTGGCTTATTGTAGATAAGGTCCAAGATAAATTAAATAAACCGAATGTAAGCAAAGCTCCAGGGCCTGATGGCTGACACCCCAGAGTTCTTAGGGAACTCAGTTCTGTAATTTCTTTACCCTTGTATGAAATATTCAGTGATTCTTTGGTGACTGGTACTGTGCCGAGGGACTGGCGTAAAGGCAAATGTAGTGCCAATCTTCAAAAAGGGCTCTAAGACTTTCCAGGGTAACTATAGACTGGTAAGCTTAACATCCCTTGTGGAGAAAGTGTTTGAGGGGCTTATAAGGGACTACATGAAGGAATATATACACAATGATATATACAGAATGATAAGTGATAACCAGCATACCTGAATTTTGCAAGAGCGTTTCGTGGTATCCCACCACGGGTGTTACCTGTTATTACACCCCTCGCAAAAGCCTGTACTTCAAAGTAGTAGTGGTGATGAAGTAGTACCTAAGTTTTACCACTAGATTTTGCTAGTATGTATATTGTATGTTTAAGTATTGCACAGCTGTAGGTAACTAAAGGGTTATTGATTCTGTGATTTGTGCACTAATGAGAGCTCTTTCTCTTCTCTTCTCTATTCACCCACTCACAGCACATATTACATATGCTGTAGGAAGTTGTCACATGGGGAGAGCAAGTGTAGTCTCGCACGTAGTCAGTATCCAATGTAGTCTGAGGTGTGGTACAAAGCAGACACACATGGGAACGGCCACTCTTTTCTTTAAAGCAGCACTTCTACACACTATGCAGTGCTAAACACTCACAGAGAGAACAAAGTCAGGGATCATCCCAGCCCACGCCGTGAACAAGTCTAAAGGTGCAGGACAGTATCCTTAAGAAAGATGAACTGATCCAGATAGAGCAAAGTTGATAGAAGCCTATGTACTCTATCTCGCAGTGCGGGTGTAATCAGAAAACTCTGACCACTCTGCTCATCCCAGGTAACAAGGTCTAGGGCTCTGGTCACCCTCATAGGACGGTTCGCCCAACACTGGGGGGGCAATAGGTGGTGCAAAGACTAAGGAGTCAAAACACAGGCACAAGTATTCTATCTACCTTAAGTATTGTACTTATTCTACTTCTAAAGTTCAGGCAGAGCACAGTACTACATTGGGTTGGGAGTCTCTCGACATCCTCCTCTGGCTGAGGCACAGATCCTGTCACTAAAGTCTAAAGTGTATTATCAAGACAGAAGTCCGCTGTATATTACTGCATCAAGTATTTCTAAAGTAAAGAAGAAGTTATTTATTTTAACTGGACTCAGTGGTTATTCCCTAAGCACCTACACAGCCATTGCATCTTTTTTGGGTCATCTCCCCTTTCTGTGGGTGGTGGTACCGATAGCCCGGGTGGGTCACAATTCCACTCCGGACCACCGTGATAAACGCCCAAGGGACCCCCAAACAGCCTAGCAGGTTACTGACCACAGAGGAAAGGGTATAGCAAGCCTCACTAAAATAAAAGCATGTGTGCCAGCATACCTCTGTGCCCAACCGACACTGGCATCAAGACAACCTCACACCTGGCTGAGTTATTCCCTGACCAACCACTACTGTAGTGGAGTCACACTTCACCATCACCAAGTGACCGGTTGTCCACCACATCGGTTGTGCACCAATGTTTGACACAGTCCCTCATGGGCGTCTGATGGGTAAGTTAAGGTCTATGGGTTTAGAATGCTTAGTTTGTAACTGGATTGAAAACTAGCTTAATAATCGTACTCAGAGAGTGGTGGTCAATGATTCCTACTCCGAATGGTCCCCGGTTATGACTGGTCAGTACTGGGCCCTCTTCTGTTTAACTTGTTTATTAATGATATTGAGGAGGAAATTAACAGCAATGTTTCTATGTTTGCAGATGACACCAAGCTTTGTAGTACAGTACAGTCTATGGAGGATGTGCAGATGTTACAAGCTGACTTAGACACACTGAGTGTTTGGGCGGCCACTTGGCACATAAGTTTCAATGTGGATAAATGTAACGTTATGTGCTGAAGGCTGAAGGAATCCCGGCCAGAGTGTATACACATAGTATACACTCCGGCTGGGATCCCTAGCGGCGCCACGAGAAACTAACATGTCTGTTTTCTGCGGACGCTATTCAATGAATAGCGGCCGCAGAAAACCCTGTCACAGCACACTATGAAGTGTGCAGCCTCCAATGTGTGCTGTGGGGAGTTCTGATGCAGGCGCGCACGGATGCGCCCGCATCAGAACTCAGCGGCGCTAAAAATCATCCAGCTGGTACTGCAGTACCGTCCGGGATGATCTTTTCTGAGACCGACCGGAACAGTCGGTCTCTTACAAGGTGGGAGCATAGCCTTATAGTGAAGACTAATGGTGTGTTTACACAAGACGATTTTAGTGCGGAAAATAATAATCGTTCTGTGTAATTGCAAGTAACGATAAAAAAAATCGCTTGTGCGTCGTTGATCATTCATTTAGATCTGACCCTAAAATCATTGTTAATCGTTCACTGTAATTCGACATTCAATTGCTGTAATTTTGCATTCGTTCACTAATCGTTCAGTGGAATTCCACATCATTCCTTCCTAAGGCCCCGTTCCCACTGAGCAAAACTAGCGGAATTCCGCAGCGGAATTGTCCGCCGCGGAATGCCGTTAGACTCCCACTCATAATGGGAGTCTATGGGAGGTGCGCGCTCCAGCCCGGTCCACGCTGATGAATGAACATTCCGCTGCGGAATTCTGCTAGTTTTGCTCAGTGGGAACGGGGCCTTACTAACAACTATCATTCTGTGTGACATGGTGAACGATTTCAGGTACAGTAAATGATAAACAATCTTGTTTGCGATCGTTTATCGTTAAAAATCGCTTGATTTGATAGGGCCCTAAGTGTTGCTATGTCCTCAAGGCAATTATTGGATAAAAGTACAGTTATTAGAATATGATAACTGCCCAGGATATAATTAAAAGAAAACTGTCCATTCAAAGGAATACGTAGCTGTGATAAGTTTTTATAACTTTATTAAAATAAATGGATAATTTTTACATTTCTACATCATTTTACACAAGCCCCTCTGCTGCTACCAACACTTCTGTGTGGAACTACTGGAATGCCCAAGCCCTATTCTTACTAGAATACACAACGCATGGAGGAAAGCTGGCCATTAGTATCACTCTGCACAGTGAGCAGTGATTACTTTTATATTAGCAGCCACCGCTATCTGTGACAGGAAGCTTTCCCCCATGTATTGTGTCTACCAATAAGAATTTACAGTACATTGGGGGGGCGTTTCCTCTGTATCAGTAGCACCGTGCAGTTAGTGCTGGATCAGAGCGAGGGTCTGGGAACTGCAGAGCTGTCCAAGTTTCCAATATGAGTGTTGGTGGCAGCAGAGGGGCCCATGTCACCCATACTTGTTGCTGCTTAACATACTATAATGTATAAATAAAATAACTAAAAAAAACTATATAACTAAATGAAGTAATATCACTTTATTAAAACAATGTATTAAAAAATATATTTTTTTTATTAAAAAGAACCCCTTTAATAAATCATATATAGGTAAAACCAATAAAAAGGTATAGGTATAGGTAGTACCAGTAAAAATCTTAAATTTTGCATCCTAAGGCCATGTTCACATGGCGTAAGAGACCGGCTGTTCCGTCACCCGGCCTGATGATCGTTCCGCCCGCAGAGATTTGATGCAGGCGCATCCGTGCGCGCCCGCCTCAGAACTCCCCACTGCACGCTATGAAGCTTGCGGCCGAAGCCGCTCACTTCATAGTGTTCACTGACAAGGTTTTCACTAAATAGCGGCCGCAGAAAACTGACATGTCAGTTGTTTGCGGCGCCACTAGGGGTTCCAGCCGGAGCGTATACTATGTGTAAACGCTCCAGCCAGGATCCCATAGACACCCGGCCAACGTATTTTCTCGTATTAGTTACGGCTGTTGTTGCAATCAGCAACAACGGCCGTAGAGATACGAAAAAAATACATTGTGTGAACATAGCCAAAGGGTATGTTCACACATTTTTTGAGGCCGTTTTTTTAATGTCCATGATTTCAAGGTGAAAATATGGATGTATTTTGCAAAATAACAGCCACAAATAATGGCTATGTACATTATTTTATGGCCGTTAGTACCATGATTTCCTATTGACTTCAAAGGGGCACATATTTTTGGTGGACAGTAGAAGATTTGCTTTGTGAGTTTCCTATTGTGGATCCATGGATTCATTCATCAGTAGTTGGAACTAGGGATGGTCTGAACCCGGCATCGGATTCCCGCTGTCTGCCCGCTCCGTGCAGTGGGCGGATACAGCGGGAGGACAGCCTGGAAAACTGGGATACAGCCTATAGCTATGGCTGTATCCCAGTTTTCCAGGCGTTCCTCCCGCTGGATCCGCCCGCTGCACGGAGTGGGAAGACAGCAGTAATCATTGCGGAGGGATCAGGTTCGGACCATCCCTAGTTGGAACCACTGGACCTAAACTCTGTGGAACTATCTTTATTAATTGGGGTGTATAAAGAACATATAACATTAATAAATAGAGTTGTAAAAAATATTTTAGTACATATCTGCTTTTTTTCATATTATTTCATAAGAGTTTGATGTGAAGAAGCATTAATATGGTTTGGTCTTATGGATACAATAAGTTTTAATGATGATTGACAGTGCACTCTTCCTTTAAAAGTCTATTTAATACATATTACAGCTACAAATTCTGGCTAGATGTTAGGCTATGTTCATACAACGTACTATTTTTTTTAAAAGAACGGCCTTTGTTTTCCATTCTCTTCTTACTGCAATGATAGGCATTGAAGTCAATGAAACAACAGTGGTTGGTTTCACACAATGTATTGAATAATAGCTGTTGTTTTGAGTGCCAAACAGAGGCCGTTGTTCAATACATTGTGCGAAATAAGTTGTGCGAAGGAATTGTTTCATTGACTTGACATATCATTGCAGTATGAAAAGAATAGCCACTGTTTTATTGGAAAACAATGGCTGTTTTTTTCAAAAATAGTACGATATGTGAACATAGCCTAAAGTTGATCACCAAAACTAACAGCACCATAATCTTTGATGCTGTTTGGGTGGTCGCACCCTCAGTCAGACCAGGATCTGCAGCTTTAATATATGCACAGAACCGCATCACTCTAATGTGCTTGCATATAGAGGATATAAAGAGGATTTTGTATTGGTAGCTTGTCTAGTCACATTTATGGCTCACAAATGATAACATTTTTTTAGCTTTAAAGTGTCCCTGTAATTTAAAACAACTATCGCGTTTTGCTACTGCTCTGGACAGTTCCTGTTTCAGACAGAGATGTCACCAGAGAGCACTGTGGGAAAGTATGGGAAAACTTAAGATTTGAGGCTATGTTCACACTACGTATCTTTCCGGCCGTAGTGCGAACCGCGAATATACGCACGTAGTTTTGAGGTTGATGCGTTCGCTTGAAAGTATATGATATACAGCCGCACAATGCAAACTACGTATGAGCTTACGGCCGGATCGTATACGGCGCCGTGAAAAATGAACAAGGCCATTGTTTGAGGACAGAAATGTTCCAACTCACGGCCGTGGATTTCCAAGCGGTCCTGTACGGAGTACTCATTTCAGCCAAATTAAACGTGATTTTTAGATCGTAAAAGGTTCTGTGAGTTTTATTGGGCTGGGCGAAGATTTCCAAGTAAATGACCTGTATCAAATCGCTTCGAAACAAGCTAGGGGAGCATAACTGTACTGCGGGTGTATGTTTGCGGTTCGTAATCCGGCCGCATGTCTATTTTTCCCACGGCCGTACTTTCAGCCGCACATGTACGGCTGCATACGAACTACGGCCGGACTCATACGTAGTGTGAACATGGCCTTAAGTAGTAAAATTACAAATCTATATAACTTTCTAAAAGCAGTTGATTTGAAAGGAAAAGATTTTAACCAGAGTACCCCTTTAAACTCTGTGAATTTACTAACCACATCTGCCGAAAATATGTACCAAGCAACTACTACTCAGTAAAACAATGGGGGAAATGAATTGTTGAATCTAATGCCTGTAATTTTTCTATCTAGTTTTAGCCATTTGTATTTCTCTTTGTACTTGGTGAACTATCAAAAATTGCACACTCATAAAAAAAATTTGCACATGGCTTAAAAATTGCACACAGCCTTTATAAGCTGGACTGATTGGAGCTGTATATGATTGTTCTGCTAATGCCATGTTTACCCCTCCCCTCTTGGGACCACTTTTACGTTTTACTGTTTTGTTATTGTTGTTTGAAAATTTGAAAAATTTAATAAAAATTACATTTATAAAAATAAATAAAAAATTGCACACAGCATTATTTGTTTAACCCCTTAGCGACCCATGACGTACCTGGTACGTCATGGTGCCGCGGGGGGTGTTCAGAGCGGGGTCCCGGCGGGTGAACGGCACCGATCCCTATTAGCCGGCACGGGTCCCGTTGCCGCGCCGGCTAATTAAGCACTTCAATGCAGCTGTCAAACCTGACAGCTGCATTGAAGTGCTTTATGCACAACATCCCTGGTGTCTAGTGGCACGGAGATCCGTTCTTATGCCCGTGCCGGGCCTCAGCGTCGGAATGACGCTGATCCCGGCTCAGCAATAGATTGCTATGGCCTGCAGCAGGCCATAGCAATTTATGACCGATCTGATGGATCTTTGCTGTGTATATACAAAGCATTGATCTCTATGAGAGATCAGTGCTTTGTATATACAAGTCCCCCAGGGGGGCTTCTAGTTTATGTAAAAAGAAAAAGTAAAAAAAGTGTTTTTATTAATAAAAAAATCCCCTCCCCTAATAAAAGTCCAAATCACCCCCCTTTTCCCATTTTATAAATATAAATTATTGAATAAACAAATAAATAAACATATTTGGTATTGCCGCGCACGTAATCGCCCGAACTATTAATTAATCACATTCCTGATCTCGCACGGTAAACGGCGTCAGCGCAAAAAAATCCCAAAGTGCAAAATTGGTCGCAAAAATTTTTGGTCGCATCAAATCCAGAAAAAATGTAATAAAAAGTGATCAAAAAGTCGTATATGCTCAATCAAGGTACCGATAGAAAGTAAACATCATGGCGCAAAAAATTACACCTCACACAGCCCCATAGACCAAAGGATAAAAGCGCTATAAGCCTGGGAACGGAGCGATTTTAAGGAACATATATTTGTTAACAATGGTTTGAATTTTTTACAAGCCATCAGATAATATAAAAGTTATACATGTTATATATCGTTGTAATCGTAACAACTTGAGGAACATGCATAACTAGTCACTTTTACCATAGGGCGGACGCGTAAATGCAAAACTTCCCGAAATCAAAACAAATTCGTTTTATTTTTCAATTTGACAGCGCAAATGATTTTTTTCCGGTTTCGCAGCATATTTTATGGAAAAATAATGCCTGTCATTGCAAAGTACAATTTGTTTTTTGTAAGTCTCTAGGTGAAAAAATGCAAGCGCTATGGACTTTTAAACATAAAATAGAAAAAGCAAAAGCGCAAAAACAAAAATTGGCTTTGACCTTAAGGGGTTAAGAAACTAGAGAAATTCACCTGGTTCGGACCAGTCGTAGGCCTAAAAGTAAACTCTCCAAAAAAAACGAGCTAAGCCCTTAATGTTCATCAGTGGCACCCTGAGCACCACTCCTCGGCTGTGCCGTGCTGCTTGCCGGCCAGGCATTCAGCTGTCTCCACCTTCAGTAATGCTGACTGACAGGTACAGCTCCCAGCCAGTTTGGGAGATGTTTTGGAGGTTGGAGTCTCAGGCCTCAATCAGTTCTGGGGCTGGGACTTCACCTCACATTTAAGCCTGCCTATTCCCCTTCTCCTTGCCTGCGATAGAGCCTAGTTTACTAGTGTATCTTGACCTAGTGTTCTTCCCTGCGTTTGTGTATTTGGTTTTCTGACTTCTGGCTTTTGGACTTCGACTATTCTCCTGGACTATGTTTTGTACTGCGCTGCCCTCATGTTGCTGACTTGGAACTCTGATCTTGCTGTATTGTGTTGTGTCTGTCTTGTCTGTTGTTCCGTGCTTACACTATATAGCATAGGGACCATCAACCAGTTGTCTGCTGTCATTTCGGACTGTTGTGGCAAGTAGGCATGGACAACGGGTGCCAGAGTAAGGGTTGACCCCGTCCTTTGTCTTACTGGTCCCATACATCCTGACACTCCCCTTTCCATTCTTTCCTCCAGAGTATAGGAATTTAGTTCATTAAGCCTTTCCTTATGTTTTACGCTTAAGACTTTCCACCATTTTCGTAGCCCATCTTTTCACCATTCAATTTTATAGCTAAATCAATAAATAGATGAGGTCTCCAGAACTGGACACAGTATTCCAGATGAGGTCTTACTAGAGCTGTATACAGCGGGATCACGATCTTCCTCTTCCTACTGGTTATACCTCTAGTTATACAGCCCAGCATATGATTCACTTTCCTTACTGCCTGGCTGCACTGGTGACTCATTTTAAGGCTGTCAAAAATCACTAGCCCTAAACCCTTCTCTTCTGAAGTCTTCATTAACACAGTACTGCTGATGTGATACTTTAATAGAGGATTCCTCCTCTCCAAGTACATTTTTTTACACTTGGAAACATTGTACTGCAGTTTCCATTATTTTGACCACTTCTCTAGTAAAGCTAAATCATTTTTCATCTTACAGAAAACTGCACTAATGTCAACTCTATTGCACAATATTGTGTCATTAGCAAACAGAGAAACCTTACTGTACCTACCAAACTTCTTCTATGAAAAGGCGCTCATGTGCAGACAAATGGAGTCTGGTAAAACAGGTAAATAAGGCAAAGAGCATGCTCAGAAAAAAAAAAAAAAAGACAAATTTGGTCAGCTCCCCTAGAACACCATTCACACTAGGCAGGAGAACGTTGCTATGGCTGAAGTTGCAAACACACAAAAACACAGAAAGATGCAACAGGTCACCGCAATGGCAAGATACAGACCCACTACAGACATGAAAATAGTTAAAAGCAGCCCCCCCCCCCCAACTGCCAAAAAAAACTTCCATAAAAATAATGAGGCTCTTGGTTACCACTTGAAAATGGTATAAACTGCCCCACCACATTACGGTGGCCTCATGCTCGGGACAGTCCAACACTGTACTATGGCCTCTCCATGGCATGAAATACGCCTATGCTCTGGGCATGCAAGATCCATCTAATACCAGCAAGAGTAATTACACCACCTGGGTGGGACAGGTGGAGTGCACGGCCAAGTAGAGGCAGCCACTCCCCCATCTGGAACACAGAAAAAAAAAAACACAAATTTGGTCAGCTCTCCTAGAACACCATTCACACTAGGCAGGAGCACATTGCTATGGCTGAAGTTGCAAACACATTTATTTTTATGGAAGTTTTTTTTGGCAGTCGGGGGGGGGGGCTGCTTTTAACTATTTTCGTGTCTGTAGTGGGTCTGTATCTTGCCATTGCGGTGAGCTGTTGCATCTTTCTGTGTTTTTGTGTGAAAGAGCATGCTCACCTAAGGGGGGGGGGGTGAGCGGACACAACACCTGTATGTACTTGTGGAGAGAATAATCCATATGGATGAAACTCCTGGAGCTGCTGCCCATGATCCCAGACGACTCAGTGGAATCGGCATAACAGAGAAATGTAGGGTAACTAGAATCTTGCTTCAGGCGCTGCGTCAGACAGATAAAGTTTATTGCAATTTACAGCAAAAACAACCTTCTCTTCCTCAGATATGTGCAAATGATAATACAGAGACAAAGACACGCTACATTAACGTCACCATGGGAGAGATCAAAAACAAGGAGATGCCAATCCAGGGAACGGGAGGCACTAACCTGTGTATGAACACTCATATTGACTAGTGATGAGCAAACATCCCGATGTTCGGTTCAGATCCTGGTTTGTGTTCGTGCTCGCTAAACATTCATGATCAAATAATGAAAGTACAGTCGAAGCGTACGTTTCGGACTAAGCACATGCGTACAGATTATCGGGTGTGAATTGTAAATTACGTAGTTGCGTACATCGCGAGATAAACATTTGCATGTTCAAATATGTTCGAAAATGATTATCATACCATTTCGATCATCAAACAAATTGTTCATGATCCAAACCTGTTCGCCCACCACTAATATTGACAACAGGAGTGGTTAAATGCATAAAAGAATTATAAAATACATGATTAAGGCTGGGTTCACACTATGTTTTGCCTATCCATGTAACGTATACGTTTTATGGAAAAACCGGATGCAAAAACAAATGCAATTGTGTGCCATCCGTTTGGATCCGTTTTTCCATTGTCATCCATTATTAAAAAAAAAAAAAAAAAGTATTGAAACGGTTATGGTTTTTTTAACGTACACAAAAGTAGTGTTGACTACGTTTTTTCTGTCCGTTAAAAGTAACTAAATAAAAATGGATACGTTAAACGGATAGGAAAAACGCAGTGTGAACCCAGCCTAAGCATAAAACTTTATTAGCAATCAGCAAATAATAATGTCTGAGTTTCCATTAAAACCATTAGGAGTAAACGTTTGCATTTTATACATCCAATATACCTCTCTAGTTTTCAGTGTTTCAAATCGGTTTGAGACTATGTCTGGGATAAAATCAATGGGCATGATATCAACGTGACAGGGGTTGTTATTGTAAAATAAATGACGATGCCTAGATAGCCTGTGCTTTAGAAGCTTTTCTTGATATTGTTACGGTCACCGTTTAAACGATTACGTAAAGGCTGTATAGTGTGGCCAATATATTGTGACCTGCAGGAGCATTGTATCAAATAGATTGCATATTTGGAATCACAAGTGAGATGGTATTTGGCAGGAAAACTCTCTCCAAAAATGCGGGGCCTGATTACAAATAGATTCGCAACAAAGACATCTTTTTTTGTTGCATCGACATGACCCCGGATTTATCACACTCATATTATTCATCCTATGTTGTCTGATTATTTTTATTTTTTTATAGTAGAGGCTTTTCGAAATGTAACTCCTGGTCTATTGGGTAAAATATCCTTAACATGAGAATCTTAATTTAAAGGGAATATGTCACCTAATTTTTTTTTTCATTTGAGTCAGATACTAAAAGTTGTTCTTTTACTCTAATCTGTTTCTATTTTGTAACTTTTTATTTTATTTTATTTTACTTTTTGTACATTGTTATGGGGTTGCCATCTTATCCAGGCTGTTCTTAACAGCATTTAGTGACATGCATTACAACAAGACTCATGGACATAGACGACAATAGCCAGACACTGTGCTCCCTTGAGATGAATGTGAAACATCATTGAGCGTTCTTTAAAAAGGTCATTCCACAGGGAGCTGCTATTGACTTTACTGATGTTATCTATCTACCGGTGTCACATGTTGCTGCAATGCTGTACAGATCACTTTAGAGCAGACACAGCAGGAATTCTGACCTTAGTTATTTCCCCAGTGGTGAGAATGAAAACTACAAGATTAGTTTATAATATACTGTAGATAGAAAATGGAAAATTAGAAAACTGTCACCAAAAATTCCTAAAAATATATATATATTTAACATAAAAACATTATTTAAACAATAAGTCATTTTCTGATAAGACATTCCCTTTAAGATAGGCCAGTAACACAGGAGAATGCCCCTTTGATTCCCCTATGCTGTTTACTAAAAGCTGTTATGAAGTCAATGCCATGCACATTGTAACAGGTGTTTTCAAACGTAGTAGTAGTCGTAGTAGTAGTAGTAGTCGTAGTAGTAGTAGTAGTAGTAGTAGATGGCTAGGCTTTGTTATATGCAATTCTCACTAAGGTTTTTGGGATATTTTTTCTCCACACAGCATTTTTGAAGCATGTTTGCTTGAGGGACAAAATCTTCTTATTTAGTACAATTCTTCTTCGCATGCTTGAACTAGCCATATGGTACATTTTGTAACAAATTTTTCCTAGTAGCTATTAACATCAACCTTTTAAAAAAAAAAAAAAAAAAAAAAAAAAAGGTGTATATTATGATCTTACCCTCTTCATGGATCATTCTACGATCAAGTATTTCAAGCAGTATGGATCTGAGGGACCAGTACATACAATGCCCCATGTATTTTGATTTAAATCCACACGAAGAGAAGAGGCATTAGATTGCTCACCATCCCAGAGAAAAAAGAGGTCGTCTATATATCATCCATAAAAGAAGATACTAGATGATCATGGTATATCTGCATATATGAGCTGTCGCTCTACTCCGCCCATAAAGTGGTTAACAACGGAAGGGGCGACCTTAGCCCCCATTCCGACAGACCAATTTTTATGCTTAATCGTGTATTTTAATATTATTTTTGTATGCATATAACCACTCCTGTTGTCAATATGAGTGTTCATACAGGGGTTAACGCCTCTCCTTCCCCGGATTGGCAGCTTCTTATTTATCTCTCCCATGCGGACATCAGAGTAGCGGGTCTTTTAAACATGTCTTTGTCACTTTTTTATCATTTGCACAAATCTTAAAGGGGTTGTCTGGCATACACTAATAATTTACGATGCTGCCGGGTCTGTGTGGGACATAATAGTCCTGTAAACTTGTCCCACTCCGCCACAGCTGCTGGTTACTGAGCCTCCTTCTCTATTGCTGTTATATTTTTCACAACCTCCACTGAGGTGCCGTTTCCACAGGAAATGGCCACTCTGGATAGTGCATAGCACAGTATACTGTCTATGCTGAACGGTAATTTTCTGTGGGAATGGCACGTCAGAACAAGTGGTCAAAAAGATGACTGCAGCAGAGAGAGGGAGGCCCGGGAATCAATAGCTGTGGCAGAGCGGGGCAGAACAGCACTGGTATGTCCCCTGCAGCCATGGCAGCATCAAAGATTATTAGTGTATGCCGGACAACCCCTTTAAACTTCTCATTTGTCTAAATAATATTGCTGTTTAGGATGAAGAGCACCAAAACTAATATGGTGGGCCATTGTGCACCCTAATGCTTGCACCATGTTCTGGTTCTTCAAGCAATTTTATTACAAAAACATTATTTAAGCCATCAATTAAAATGACAGCTGCCGTTCCTCCATCTTTATAATTGACTTGAAGATTATTTTGCTACTTTACTATGAGATCATTTTCATACTATAATTGTGATACTAAATAAAACTTTAAAAAGATGGTGGAGACCTATAAGTGGCACAGTATATAAAACTCAAGATATGGGTCTTTTTGCTTCCTTTGGCTTTGTTCACACAACGTAAAAAAAAAAGAGAAAAGGCGTCCCCATATTCTATTCAAAAAGACGTTCGTTATGGCCGTGACTTAATTGACTGCAATGCAGTGCATTGAAGTCAATGGGATGACAGACGTTCAGTGCACACAATGTATAAAATAACGGACGTTGTCTGCACGTTCAGTGCACACAATGTATAAAATAACGGACGTTGTAAGGATCATGTCAATTATTTTAGGAACTTCTGTTGCAAACATTGGACATTTATTTTTTGTTGGTTTTCTTTTTTCATCGTCCTTACTATTAAATTCAATGGACTTTTCAATTAAACATACACCTAAATGGCAATTAGTCCACCCAAACTAGAATAATATACCAACAGCTGTCATTGCACAGACGGCCAGACAGCTAAATGACGGCCATCATTTTAAACAGAACTGAAAAAACCTTGTGTGAACATAGCCTTACAGTCGCTAATATTTACTCCAGCTGAACTGTAACACAATAAAACTCATGTTGTCTGTCAAAATTCCACTTATTTACAGCAGACATATTGTCAAACAGCACAACTTCTGATGTGGGACCATGCACAATTATTGTAGAGGTGAAAGGAGATCATGAAAATTTAACAAGGTTTTTGTTTGAACTAATTGCATGAGAATACATTAGTAAGGGTGCACCGTGTGGGTTTTAGGTTTCCACAAAAAGGTCACTCTGCATTAAAGCTGAATAGTGAGATAGGAGACCATACAAGCACAATATCTACGGAGACACTGGAGGATGCATTTACTCATGTTCATTAGCATTATCTGATTGTAACAGAATAGCGAGGCTTAAGGAGAACCATGAGAGTTACCATGTAATGGGAAAGCCAAGTAAAACCAAAGACTGGGTATTTGAGACTTGGCTGATGTCAAAGTGCATGTTTTTCCATGTACAGGGTAGACGGTCTATCTGCTTACAAAGGGGTAACAGTTTTATTAACAGGTATACATTCAAGTGCAAGGTTGTATTTTACGTAAACCCCTGTACTTTGGTTTAAAAGAGAAGTACAACTGAAAATTTGGAAAAACTAAATTTTTAGGTTTTAATGTTCCTTCAAAGTTTAGGATTTCACAATTAATCAGCAAATTTAGGATATTTCTTAACAGTTTCCCATGTACTTTCAATAGTTATCTGCCTAAACGATCCCATCCTACTTCCCCATACACATGCACATTCAACTTAGCATGCTCAGATATCTCTGGTATCACAGGAATTATGGATTGGGCATTCAACATGCCTGATATTTTTTTCTCCTTACACCTACATGCACAAATAGTCAGCTAGTCCTACCAAAATCAGTGGCTTCTACTCAGGGCTGGCGTCAGGAGAGGGCTTTCTTGGGCAAGTGCCGGGGGACCAGAGAGGGAGAGGGGCCCGGTCTTTTAATGTTCAGCCTGCTCACTGTAGCGCAGAGTGAGCGGGCTGAACATCAGAAGACACAGGAGACAGAGCAGGATCTGCAGAGAGAGAGAGAAAAGGGTGAAGGCCCTGATCACATGACCTGAAGGTCCTCAACCTTACAGAGTGGAGAGCAGCCTGATAGAGAGGAAAAGGGAGAAGACTGAGCTGTAAGTGCTGAGCGTCAGTGTCTGAGTGTGTCAGTGTCAGTCATTCAGTTTCAGTGAGTCAGTCAGTCAATGTCTGTGTCAGTCAGTCAGTGTCTGTCAGTGTCTGGGTAAATAATGTGTGTTTGTGTGTGTTAGTGGTGTCTCAAGCGAATGGGCATAGTGTGTGGGTGATGGTTGAGGGGCCCGCAGAGTCTCTGTTGCCCAAGGGTCTACAAAAACCTGAAGCTGGCTCTGGTTATACTAACATAAATCTAATGTATATGGCCACCATTTGTCACCATTAGGATAGAGGCAAAGATAGCGCATAAACTAAACAACCAATCAGAAGTGTTGTGTTTCATGTGACACATTCCTGCTACATGAATGCATTGCATTTTCAGCATGGAAAGGGACCTGTTCTTTAATACATTGAGTAAGTCACACTCTAAAAATAAACTATTTTGACAAAGTTGTCTCTCGGGTGTTTCATCCAGTCCCATCCAGCTTCTATCAATGCACCCAGCCTTTACAACCATTTATGAGGTGCTGGGTAGCCCTGGAGCATACATCACCTGCTCCAGGCTCCTGCTTGCTTTGGAGCCTCCTGGCATCTCCCGGCAGTCAGCCAATCAGTGCGCTGCGGCGGGGCAGTGCACTGATTGGCTGACCGCCGGGAGATGCTGGGAGGCTGTGAAGCAAGCAGGAGCCTGGAGCAGGTGATGTGTGCTCTGGGCCGGGGCTGCGGGCGGTGGAGGTAAAAGGGGCCGGGTTACATATCTGCAGCAGAATGAAAATTCCACTGCAGATATGTAACACATAGACCTACACACTACATGGATCCGCAGCAGAATTCACTGCAAACCCACAGCGTAAAATCCGCTGTGGATCAAATGTGTGAAGGCACCCTTAGATGGTCTTCTGCTTTGTGCCATTAGCGTTAATATACATTCCAAACCCCACCTGGCATTAAAATCAGCACAAAAAATGAATGCCTGATGCTTTATGGCAAAAAGCATCAGATGGCATCAAACACATTGGCACTGGACAGAGGAAACATGCTGTAGAGTGACTAATCCCACTTCTCTCTCTGGCAATCTGATAGATGAGTCTGGGTTTGGAAAATACCAAGAGAATGTAACCTGCCTCACCTGCACTGGGCCAACTGTTAAGATTGGAGGAGGAGTTATACTATGGGGTTGTTTTTCATTGGATGGCTGAAGACCAATAGTTCCAGGGAAATGTTAATGCTTCAGCTTTTTGGACAACTGTATGCTTCCAACTTTTTGGGTCTTGTAAATGAATGGGCAAAAATTTCTACAGATACCTCTAAAGTCTCAAAGGAAAAACTTCCCAGAAGAGTAAAATCTGTTATAATTTAAAGCAAATGTACATCAACAGTAGCAGATCTGTGCCGTCGTGGGGATCCCAGTGGTGAGGTCTTTTTAAACGCTGCGCGATTCGCCATGCACCAGCCCAGGTCTATGCACTTGGGGCTGGTGACATGGCTCCAAACGAATCAATGGAGCCCCGTTACAGGTGGGAGCGGATATGATCCCACTTGGGGCTGAGGGACTGCCCCCAGTGCATAAAGCTAGGCCGGTGCACAGCAAAAGAACGATGCCAAGCACAAGAACCTGGCGGTGTTACATAGTGAACAAGGTTGAAAAAAGACAAGAGTCCATTAGATTCAACCTACAGAAACCCTACTGTGTTGATCCAGAGGAAGGCAAAAACCCTTAGGGTGCGTTCACACCTACAGAATCTGCAGCATATCTGCAGCAGATTTGATGCTGTGTTCAGTTATTTAAATTAAATCTGCTGCAGAAAATCAGCTGCAGATCCTGTAGGTGTGAACGCACCATTATGAGGCAGATGACAATCACCCCATCACAGGAAGAAACTTCCTTCCCGACTCCAATGGCAATCAGAATAAATCCCTGGATCAGCGTCCCATCACATGAGCCGGCAGATGTCATCACCAACTTTACAGAGACCTGAACACCCCATGCTGTAGTTAGTGCAGAGAAAATGTACTATAGGTGCATTTTCCATAATAAGTGTCTATTAGTAATTTTCATAACTTTTGTTGGGCAATAACAAATCTTAAAATTATTTTACTCAAACTTCCCCTTTAATGAATCAGCCATGACAACATCATGTGGCAGAGAGTTTCATAGTCTCACTGCTCTTACAGTAAAGAATCCGTGTCTGTGCTGATAGTGAAACCTTCTTTCCTCTAGACATAGAGGATTTCCCATTGTCTTGGTTACAGGCCTAGGAGTAAACAGATCACAGATGAAAGATCTTTGTACTGTCCATTCATATATTTGTACAATCAGATCACTCTTAAGATGTCTTTTTTCTAAACTAAAAAGCCCCAATCTTGTCAACCTGTCTTGGTACTGTTACCTACCCATTCCCTTAAAGGGGTTATCCAGCGTGGGGGCACTTTTTGGGGGGGACCGGGGAGGAGGTGGCTGAAATAAAAGACGTCCACTCACCTCCCCGGTTCCAGCGGCGGGTCACTCATCACAGCGCTCCGGTCCCCGGTTCCCGGCCGCTTCCTGGTGTCTGACACTGCCCGAGACGCTACGTCTCAGGGCCGCTCAGCCACTTAGTGAAGGAGGCGGGATCCGTTTGAAGTCCGCTCGGATCCCTCCCCCTTTCCTCTAGTCCAGGCATGTCCAAAGTCCGGCCGGAGGGCCATTTGCGGCCCGCGTTCCGAACTTTTACGGCCCCCCCAGTTATCCAGCTTGCTATTATCTGCCTGTGTTATAAAGCATATAGCATGTAGCATGTAAAATGGTCGGCCCTCGCACATGTTCACTTCATCAAATTTGGCACTCTTCGAAAAAAGTTTGGACATGCCTGCTCTAGTCCCATCATCCTCATTTTATGGACCAACCTTATACCCGGTTTTAAAAAAAAGGAGTGCGCCACCGGGATCGTCGGCGATCTGCTACCATAAAAAAAAAAAAAAAAACTGTACCTAATGGCTCATTCACTTTAATATGGGGATCAACTCCATATGATCCCCTATGTTCTAAGAATATAATGTCCTAAAGATTAGGTTTAATATACTTTATAGCAATTACATAATTACGGAAGGAAGTCAGCCGCAGCATTTCTTTATAAAAGTCACAAATTTTCTAAACAAAACTTAAAAAAAAAAAAAAATTCTAAGTGCAAATCACAGCTCAATTACAATCTACTGCCAGGTGATTTTAACAATAACACCTAAGCAGCACATCAAGTACCAACGATCTAGCTTCCCAGCCAGTCATTAAACAATTAAATTGTTAATTTACACTTGCCTGTATACACAATTCCAGCAAACTTGGTTTTTTTTTTTAAATAAATAAGAATAATAATGATGTTTTCCCATCTGTGACCTGAGAACCACACACACTGCCATTATCTGCAATTTAGGTGTGCTGCAAATGTTTTCTCTGATCTGTGAAGTGGGCAGAGGTCACTGGCACACAATCAGAAAGGATAGCATATGCATAGTATACTATCTGAGCTTAGGCACTGCTCCAGCCTGTTGACAAAGCCATTTTACAAACATTTTGTGCAATATTTTAACAGTGTCCTATTTAGTAGTGTCCTCTTGGGCAGAGGTATAGTATATGAGCTATGGCACTATTTTTTATAGCGCAGTACAATGTATTTTTACCATAATTTGAATAAAATGTGGAGAAAACGCAGTAAGACTGAGCTGTGTGAACAAAGCATTAACAACAACAACTTAAAGAGACTCTGTCAGTAGGGTATCATGTGACTGCAGGAAGGGGAGGGTGTTTATATAACAAACCGTGACACTAAGTGGAAAGAAAACAATAGTGTAACAAAATGTTAAAAACAACGCGCCAGGCAGGCGTTGAAATCGTTGCGTTCATTAAGTCCTAATGGGCCTGTGGCATTTAATTTTGAGATCCAAAACACTTCCTTGGCTAGCAGTATTCTATGTCTATCCCCTCCCTCTGGAGGGGGATTGACCCTTTGTAAACCAAAAAACTTCATGCATCTAGTGTCTCCTCCGTGTGCTTGCCGTATGTGTTCTATGAGACGGGGAACGCCTTTACCGGTTTTCACTGAATACATGTGTTCCTTAAAGCGCACCCACATGCATCTTTTTGTCTTCCCCACATAGAACCTTGCACGAGGGCAAAGTATGACATAAATTACAAAGCTTGTTTTACAAGTAATAAAATGAGAAACTCTGCATTCTATCCCATTTAGAGTAAAAAACGCTTTATCCATTAACTGGTTGCAGTAGCCGCACTGTTTACATTTCTTATTGCCCTGTGGCAGCGACCGTTGTAACCAGTTAGTTAGAGGCTGGGGGTTGTTATCTTTTCTAGCCAACTCATCCTCCAGGGTTTTACTTTTGCGGAAGGTGACTAATGGATACTGCGCAGTCATTTCATTGAGGTCCGGATCTGCACTGAGTAAGGACCAATGCTTCTTAATAGCTCCTGTGATGACATGATTAACAGGGGAGTTTTGGAAGGCAAAGGAGTATCTCTTTTCTTCACTTTTATTGGCTCTAGATTGACTGTAAAGGAGGTCATTCCTATTCTTAGTCATAATCCTGGACCGACTGTCTTGAATGACTTTTTTAGGGTAACCTCTCTGTTCCAGTCGTTCTTCTAGCTCATTTAGTTGCTTAGTACAGCCCTCTTCCGAGGAGTTTATCCTTTTGATTCTCACCATTTGCCCATATGGGATAGCGTCTCTTACTTGGGAAGGGTGAGAGATCCGGTAATGGAGCAGAGAGTTGCACGCTGTTGGTTTTCTATAAATAGAAGTGTGGAGCGTCCCATCTACCACCTCCACCCACACATCCAAGAACTCAATTTGTAAGCCCCCGAATTTGTGGGTAAAGGCCATGTTAACCCCATTATGGGTATTCAGGTAGTGTACAAAATCTGAAAATAAATCCTCCGACCCCTCCCATATTACAAACACATCAAAGCTTACTGATTTCACTGGGTCTCACTCCTGAGACCCACAGCATTCCCAAGATATAGCTAGGGGGACTACACAACTATGCATCTGTTCAGCATTTCTGTCACTAGTTTATGCTGCCCTCATTTAAGGAGGCATAAAACTAGTGACAGATTCCCTTTAAAGTGAAGGTTTTCTGAGACTTTATCAGTCTCTTGACCATTTTTCTTTACAATGTTGCTTCAGTTCATCGAGGAGTATGAGTATTTTTTTATGTCCAACTCTCTAAAGAGTAATTGTCATATTCAGTAACTTTTGACATGTCTTCAGACATCAAAGCTTACTGATTTCACTGGGTCTCACTCCTGAGACCCACAGCATTCCCAAGATATAGCTAGGGGGACTACACAACTATGCATTTTACTCCCCAGTTGTCAATCAAATTACTCTTTTTCTCATTTACAGTCTATGGGCTGAGAGAGTTGAGAGAGCGTGTTTGTAAAGATTGGAAGACCTTCAGTAATTTCTATACTGATGTCTCCTTGACACTGCTGTAAAGTGATCTACACAGTTTAACTAGTTTTGGCTTATTATTTGCCTCAGTGATAAGAATAAAGGCTGCAATATTTTAATATTATTTAACATAGATAGTAAAATGTAAAATTAGAAAAAAAAACATTTAACAATTTCTGGCATAAAAAAAATTACTTTAGACATGTCATTAGGCATAAATAGCACAAAAATTTCCAACACTCTAAAATTACTGTTCACACTTGTGGTGACCTCCGGAGGTGTTATGGAATAGGTGTTATGGTAGAGTGTGACGCCACTCCTGTGGAATTGGCCGAGATGTGGCCGGACCCTGGGGTGTTGTGTCGTGACGCCAATGCCAGTTGGGCACACAGATATGGTGGCACACCTGCTTTTAGTTTAGAGGGCAAGATACACCTTGTTCCCCAGTGGTCTGTGACCTGCCGGGCTGCTGAGGGGTCCCTTGGGCTGTTATCACGGTGGTCCGGAGTGGAGTATTTACCCACCTGGACTATTGGCACTGCCACCCACAGAAAGAGGAAATGTGTCAAGGAGTGTATATATACTGTGTTGGTGCGGGGCGAAGAATCACAGAACAGCAGAACATACAACTGTGTATTGACAGGATACGTTTTCACTTGATAGAAAACTTGATAATACACTTGCGAATACAGGATCCAGATCTGTAATAGGAGTATAGCGAGGAGTACAGTTGTGTTGACTAGGTTGCGTCTTGAGAGATACAAACAATTAGAGGAGCAGAGAGGAGGATGTCATGAGAGTCCCAACCCAAGTAGTACTGTGATCTGCCGGGATGTTGGAGGATGAGTAACTCCAATCTGAGAAGATGCCTCCTGTGAGTCACTGTATGTAACTGCACTGTAATTAGTAATATGGTGTGCAGAGCATACCATTGGTATTTACCTCTATATGGGTCAGTGATTCTAGTCTTTGTATTGTGGATGTTATTAGTAATGGTATGATGATTAGTCACTATGTGTTGGTAGTGGTGGTGGGGATACTGTGGCGATAATGTGCTTTTTATATATACTGGTAGCATTATTGGTTTTGGTACACTGGATTTTAGTAATGTTCTGGTTCTAGTAATCACTATGTGGTGAAGGTGTGGTGAAAATATCAGTTTCTTATATACTGGTATTATTGGTTTTGGTTTACTAGATTTGGTCAGTAACGGTATGACAGTACGATATGAGTCTACTTCTGGCTTCTGCAGTGTATGGCGCTACCCTATGATAGTGTGAATAACAGTGGGAAAAGATTTTGGGCGTGGTTATGGAGGTGACTATGGGGAGGTATGTACTCTTTACTTTGTTTTTTATGTTGTGTCTTTCAATTCTAATATAGGGAAAAACTTCTAAAACTTGTATTAGAAATGAGGGTGTAAGATAGAGAAGATATACTGTACTCTTGAGTTATTCTAGTCTTTCCTATTAAGAAACTTTTCAATTAATGACTTTGATTTATTTAAGTTAAAGGGGACTCATCTATCTTAAAAATGAGTTATTTGTGTAAACCTTTGAGGACAAACCTATGCCCCTGCCTCATATTTTACTCTAATTAGCATTACTTCAAACATTCACATATTCCTTTACTGATACTCCTCATAGGGGTTATCCAAGAATTAGAAAATATAGCAGCCTTTCTTCAGGAACAGCACCACTCGGCTACAGAGTGTGGTATTGCACCTCCATTCCACTAAACTGTAGGGGAGTTGTAATACCACACACAACCTTAGAACAGGTGTGACAAAGTACAAAAAGTACAAATTAGATCTTTTGTATGAAAAGGTTAATAACCTTGTTTGTAAATATACACCTAGTGACTAATTTAATTACACTATTGTGCTATCACTCTCTCAGCATTACATTTCTCAAAAAATACAATGCAATATGTATATACATTATGAATATACAAACAGGTTTTCTCATAACATGACATTGTATTGTGAGGAGTACAAGGCTGTTACATCTGAGCTTAAAGGAAATGTGTCACCTAAAATTCTTTTACTGGTTAAAGTCAGATACTTAATGTATTCTTTTATTCTAATCTGTTTCTATTTTCTGACTTTAACTTTTTTTTATTTTAATTTTTGCACATTGTTATGGGAGCTGCCATCTTGTCTGAGCTGTTCTTAACAGCATTTAATGACATGCTTTACAGCAAGATTCATGGACATAAACGTCAATAGACTCTGTTGGCTTGAGATGAACGTATAAGATCATTGAGCGCGCTCTGTGACCTAGCTGCTATTGTCTTGTATTGACGCTATCTATCTACTGGTGTCACATGTCGCTGCAATGCTCATGTTCTCCTGAATAACATGGACAATAAATAGTCCTCTCCATTATGAGCATGAGCTCAGTAGCCCTGGATATTTATGAGAAGCCGAAAACTCCACCCACCAGCTGCTGATTGGCAGTTATCTATAAATTCTGTGTATAGGCAGTCAACTGTCAATCAGCAGCTGGAGGGTGGGGGGAGGGGTGTGGCAAGAATCCCATTCTCCTGCATATTAGGAGAACGGCTGAACAGAATAATGTTAGTAATATGCTGAAGTGTTTAGCATTTATATCACTAGTTTATGCTGCCCTCATAAAGGCAGCAGAAATCTAGTGACATATTACCTTTTAGAGTAGCTGTATGAGGCTTTGCTTTTTATGGGCCAAATTTCAGTAACTACACCTTAGTTAATATAAATTTTTGTTTTGGTAACCATACAAAAACAAATTTAGATGGTTAGGTTATAGAACTGGAGAGTCTTTTAGTCTCTTTTCATGTGAAAGAAGACTATTTAGGCCCCATAGGAACCAGGGTCAGAGTATAAATGATAACCAATCTAGGAACCAGGGTCAGAGTATAAATGATAACCAATATTTGGCCCCCATGTCTCTATTCAATCTTCACAGAATACAGGTATAAATTCTTCCCGATTCCTCTTCCATTTTGCTGATGGGCCGGCCTCATCAAGGAGGTGGGTTTTTGGTAACTGTTCTCTTATTGGTCATAGAGCGAAGGACTGGAACCCCAAAGCTGATCCTCAGTTCCAGGTTTTGATCTCATGAATGTAAGCCTCTGCTCAGATTGAGAGAGTTCAATTTCATCAGACTCAAACAATCTAGTCTCCCATACAGTATCTAAATATAACATCTTTAAAGCTCTAAAGCAAACTCCAAAGTTAAAATAAAACTATTATATTTCAAGAGCTTCATCATCACTTCTAAGACACTCGAATCATTTCCAGTTCTGACTAACAAGTCTAACAAGTACAATTTTGGGCTTAATGTTTCAATGTGTTCTATCTGTTTCAATATCCCCCCCCCCCCTTTTTTTTTCTTTTTTCTTTTTTTTACAAAACAACGCCATAAAGTCATTTATAGATTGAAGGGAATCATAGCTAAACTTAATCAAGCAGTACGAGACTTTCCTGGTTTTTGATTGTGTGACAAGGTAGTTTTATAACAAATTAATAGAAATAGCAAAAAGTGAATATTCAAATGAAACAAATGCCGTAAGAGACTCAACTGGGAAACAGAATAACAATAAAAAAGATTAATCGCCTATCTAGACAGCACTGTGAAAAGAGCTGAAATTTGGCTTAAATTTAAAGCATTGCCACATAATGAGACATCAGTATCGTTCCTATAAATTCATCGTGCCTGTTAAAGGAAGCAAAGATTTAATCAAACTTCCAGACAAAGCATATTACAGCTAAATTACTTCTCTCTATGTAATGTATTAATATATGTAGCACCACTTGTGTTATCAGGAGAGATGACCACTATTTCTGTATGGCAGAGATCTATGTCTTTTTAAGTAATATTTACTGTTTCAGTATAAACTATTTGCAGGTTAAGGCTGGGTTCACATGCTGTATGGCTGGTGTCATTGAAGTTCATCCCGGCCAGTACTGCAAATGAACTTAAAGGGTTATTCCGGGGAAAATTCACCCGACAGGATAGGGGAAAAGTAGGAGATCGGGGGGGGGGGGGTCCGACCCCTAAATTCCCCTGCGATCTCCGTATCGGACCCCAGCCGGCTCTGTTATGAATAGAAACGCGGTTCTATTCATTCCTATGGAGTGTTGGAAAGAGCCGAGTGTGCCAGAAGAGCGCTGTACTCGGCTCTTTCCGATGCTCCATAGGAATGGATAGAGATGCGGGTCATGTGTAGAGTTGATCGAACCTTGGGAAATCCTAGGTTCAATCGAACTCGAACATTCACAAACCTGCCGCATTTGATTGCTGATGCCTTCCCGGTCTGTGGGGAAGGAGACAGCCCGGGTACCGCCTGGAATTCCAGGATTCAGCCTAGGTAATAGGCTGAATCCTGGAATTCAGGGCAGTACCCGGACAGTCTCCTCCTTCCCCACAGACCTGGAAGGCATCAGCAATCAAATGCGGCAGGTTTGTGAATGTTCGAGTTTGATCAAATCTAGGATTTCCCGAGGTTGGATCAACTCTAGTCATGTGCCAGACCCACGGCTCTATTCATAACAGAGTCGGCCAGGGTTCGATACAGAGATCGCTGGGGGGTTCAGGGGTCAGAACCCCCTGCAATCTCCTCCTTTTCCCCTATCCTGTGGACCTTCTCTGCTCTCCAGATAACCCCTTTAAAGTCAGTTTCAGATTTACGTCAGTCTGCAGATTTGTTTTATAAAATCAGCAACAGATTTGCACATGTGCGTGTACCCTAAAGTATTTGTACACCAGATGACCCCTTTATAGTGTTTTTCGTGTTTTCATGTTTTCGTAAAGGAATAATATTCTAGTAGAGTAGTTGCTACTATCTATAAACAGTATTTCTGATACATAGACATATGACCCACACAGACAGAGGAGGGTACATCGGAGAATACGTTTGGCATGCTGCACATAATGTGTCTGTACAGGTCACAAGGACAGAATGAGCGTGATGGGGGCTCTCTTGATTTACTGCTAATTGAGGAAGCCATAGAGAAAGTTCTGTTTGCCTAGAGAAGCAATTATTTTTTTTTTTTTGTTTAAAGCCCATGAGAAGATTTAGAGCACCTCACAAAAAGGAGACAGCTGACCTCAGGATGGACAATACAGATGCTCTTTGTTACCGTTTCCCCATTGGTCCTTATTGTGCCAACAATTCATTACTATACTTGTAGACCCATAACGTAAATATAGTAACTCTAAAAATAAAAACTAGTTCAAGGAGTATTTAAGAGGCATATATGTATGTAAAATAATACCTTAGTACCTAGTAAAAAAATGCTAGTAAAAGCAACCTCCTGTAAAGACTCACATTTTTAAAAATCCTTTTCTGTACAGAGGTATACCGGTTTTTGCTGGCCCAATCACACATATTGAAAGTCATACATAAATGTTAACACTTTTTTATTTAAAATCTTCATAAAAAGGCTGTGAAACCAAAGAACAAAAAAAAAAAATGTGGAGGATTGTGGCAGGTAAGTATGATGTTTTATTTTTTTGTCACCCTGAGGAATTTGTTTTTTGTTTCGGCTGGACAACCCCTTTGAGAACACCTCATTATTGGGGGACAGTGCACCCATATTCTCTGTTTTAAATGTTTTTGTTGAAATTATTTATTTATTTATCTTTGCACATATGGTAAATGAGGTTGGTGCAAATATCTCCACAGCAAATCCAACCCATAATCTGCAGGAAATCTGTGGTTTTTTATTATGGAAAACAAAAAATAAATATTATCATCACCTCTGGTGCTCCATGGCAATGCTTCTCTAATCCCGGCCAGCCTCCGATTTTACTGTGGAGCTAGAATAAGCCAGCACATTTTACCCCCAATACAGAAAAGTTGGTTGTATATTGTGATTACTTGTAAAGCACTTATGCTTTACAGCCATCACTATATATATATATATATATATATTTTATTTTATTTTTTTTAGTTTTTTTTATTATTATTATTATTATTTTTTCTAGTTTTTTTTTTTTAGTTTTTTTAAATAACAAAAGTTTTCTACACTGAGTTTTGCAGTTAACTTCAGGTTCCAGTTATCAGGTAATGCAGAAACACAGGCAAGAGAAGCACTGTCAGCACAATAGTCTTGTTATTGATCCAGACAGTAGAAGAGTACCGATGGTAATGAGAGGTGGCAGGTGGCACAAAGCCAAGTATGCAATAAAGACACAGGGTCAAAACACGAGAGTACAATGAACAAGAAATGAGGGCGTCCATAAAACAAGTATTTCCACGAATGTGCAAGATTTAGGGTCTGTAAGCCTTTCTAATTGGTCTGCCAGTGTAACACAGGATTGTATCATCATGTATGGCTAACCCATGAAGCAGAGAAGCTGTAGATCAGTAAATCACATAAAATGTCCTTAAAATATTTACAAAATGTTTAGTATTTTTATTTATTACCAATTTATTACCAAGTTGAAGCCCAAAATCTTTTGAGATATTTCTAGAGTTTACCTAACTGTATTTGTGGCCACAAATCATAGATTATTATTAAACTTGTTGCTCATTTTCACTTGTGAAACCAGCATGTTGTCACATATAGCACAGACTACTGTGTTTCAGAATAGTCTCCAGCAACTCTCTTAGGACTAAATCAAAGATCATTCAGGAATGAAGCTGGAGTAAGTCCTCAGACAACAACTCCGACAGATGTAAAGGGTATTCCGCTCAAAAATAACTTTTCATACATTGCTGCCCATGCTGACCATGGTGAGTCTAACAATTCATTCCATACTTGTTATTATCTATATACACAAAAAGGCTCACTGGTGGATAAGACACAATAACCCTGTATAACTGTATAGGGCACAGAAATTTACCGCAACCCCGGGCGTCACTCCACCAAACAACCAGAACGACCCACCAACAGAATGGATACACAACAAAAACTATGGGCACAAAGTCTGAATAGTATCAAAGTTTATTTACCATGGTACATAACACAACATGATTAGGAATAAAAATTACATAAAAATTATATACTTCTAAAATAACCACTCAATGATAAAATTTACATGTATATAAAAAACCCACATAAAATGAATAGTTCGCCAAGTTATGAGTGTGAAGACTTGTCTATTCACATGTCAGAGATGTGTAAACATAGCCACCATATTAGTACACGGACTATATGATTATCTGCAGACAATACAAATCTTCCATAATGTCTAAAACTCACCCATATTCACTACGTGGGTCACGACTGTCCCTACGATCGTTTCGCCAACACTGGCTTCCTCAGGGAACACCCCCTTCACTATCCACCTCTCCCTTATATATGGTGGACTCCTCATTGCTGTATTCACCTTCCGGGTTCGTCGGCGCGCCGGGCCGGAAGTCGAGGCCGCGTCACTTCCGGGTCAGCAGCTCACCCCACGTGAATTTTATCATTGAGTGGTTATTTTAGAAGTATATATATAATTTTTATGTAATTTTTATTCCTAATCATGTTGTGTTATGTACCATGGTAAATACACTTTGATACTATTCAGACTTTATGCCCATAGTTTTTGTTGTGTATCCATTGTTATTATCTATTCAGTCTCCTTCCCTCAGTTCTGAGCTGCTGCTTTCTGCTGAAGACACAAAAATCTGTGTATGAGCCTTTCTCTCCATCTCCCCCTCCTCCCTTCTGAGACAGCTGATATTTACAAGTCCCAGACAGGCTTTTTTGTAACTTTGTAGCTTCTTCGTAATGCTGGGAGGGTTAATCTGAGGTCAGGTTTGAGATCATCCCACTGTGATTAACCTTCCTGGCATTAAAAAGTTGATATAAAATTGATAACGATAGGGACTTGTTTACATCAGCTATCTAAGAAGGGTGGGGGAATTGAAGAGAAAAGCTCACAAAGTTTTTTTGTGTCTTTAGCAGAAAGCAGCAGCTCAGAACTGGGAGGAGAGTGAATAGACAATAACAAGTATGGAATGAAATGGATATGAAAACTTTTATGTTTGATAAAGTTATTGTTGTCAATGATTGTCATCAGTGATGTCATTGATTATGTCATCACTATTCTGTAATCAGTGATGTCATCAGTGATGTCAACAATGATGTTGTCGATAAAGTTATCATTGTTGTCAATGATTGTCATCAGTGATGTCATTGATGATGTCATCGATGATGTCATCAAAGATGTCATTGATGATGTAATCGATGATGTCATCACTATTCAGTGATGTCAGCAACGATGTTGCCGATAAAGTTATTGTTGTCAATGACTGTCATCAGTGATGTCATTGATGTCATTGATGGTGTCATTGATGATGTCATCGATGATGTCATCACTATTTGATTATGTAATCGATGATGTAATCAATGATGTCATCAGTGGTGTCAACGATGATGTTGTTGTTAAAGTTATCATTGTTGTCAATGATTGTCATTGATGATGTCTTTGATGATGTCATTTATGATGTCATCCATGATGTCATTGATGATGTTATCGATAATGGTATTGAAGATTTCATCACTATTCGATGATGTTATCAATGATGTCATCAGTGATGTCAACGATGATGTTGTCGATAAAGTTATCATTGTTGTCAATGATTGTCATCAGTGGTGTCATTGATGATGTCATTGATTATGTCATCGATGATGTTATCGAAGATTTCATTGATGATGTCATTGATGATGTCATCACTACTCGATGATGTCATTGATGATGTAATCAATTATGTCATCCGTGATTTCAATGATGATGTTGTCGAAAAAGTTATCATTGTTGCCAATTATTGTCATCAGTGATATCATTGATGATGTCATTACTATTTGATGCTGTCATCACAAAGTTTTTTGTGTCTTTAGCAGAAAGCAGCAGCTCAGAACTGGGAGAAGGAGGCTGAATAGATAATAACAAGTATGGAATGAATTGTTAGTCTCACCATGGGCAAGAACAGATGAAAACTTATGTTTGAGATGAATACCCTTTTCAGTCTGGTGGAGTGTTATGACATAGTAGGGAAACCTGTAATAACATAATAATAATGCAGACCCATTGTTCCCTCTAAGTGGTGTATTCTGTTTAATTTGTGTTCTTAAATCTTATTGTTATTGTTAATAGCAATGCTTTGTATATTACAACAGTCAACAATTAGGGGGAGATTTATCAAACATGGTGTAAAGTAGAGTTGGCTTAGTTGCCCCTGGCACCTTTCATTCCTCACAGACTCTTTGGAAAATGAAAGGTGGAATCTGATTGGTTGCTAGGGGCAACTAAGACAATTCTACTTTACACCAGTTTCATAAATCTCCCCCTTAGTGCCTTGTCTGAATATGGGAACTACCAAGAAGAAAAGATGAAGAAGAGGCGTATTTCAGCTACATTTTTGTTGGCTCAGTGGTTAGGACAGTTGGTTTGCAGCATTGTAATCTTGGATTCAAGCCCAACCATGGACATCTGACACATCAATTTGCTTGTTCTCTCCGAGCATTTTTTCTTCCTACTCAGGTTTCCCCTCACTCTACAATGGAGTTCAGCAATGGGAGACCATGTAATCCTATTGCCGTAATCTATAGTGCCAGTAAATGACACATGCTTATAATATTACATATTTATTTCAATTTGATTATACTGATTATGGTCAGTCAAAAATCCTGCCCAGAACCCAACGGGGGGTGGAAATGCCAGTGTCTTAGTCATTTTTTTTTAACCGATGCCTGTGCATAGCACTGGTCTATTACCAAGGACCGGCCAGGGGATGAAGTGCTGGAGGTGAGCCTACCAGCTCCCAGTGTGACGATCTCCCCTCACCTCGGTGACATGGCTCCATTAGAATCAATGGGGGGGTGGGGAGGGTGCCGGCGCCAGTCTATCCATGTAAAAAAACTAAAAAAATTATCCTCGAAGAAGAAAGGATGCAAGGGCACTTCACCAAAAACGTGCTGTATCTTTCGGTATTGCTTCAGTACATGTTAAAAAGGCAGGCAGCGGGAAGGACGCCAAAGCACCCTCAGCAGGACAGCTGTTTCGCATTTCCAGTAGACTGACGAAGCGTGGAAACGCGAAACAGACGTTTTATTTTTACAGTTTTATTGATTTTACAGTGAATGTAGCACTAGTACATAATTTTTTAGTTTAATGTCTAATAGAGAAACAGATCCGGCACTACCACCTCCAGGCTAGGTTCACACATGAGAAGATAGGAGTATTACTTGCAGCTCATATAAACAGCTAGGTGGTGCTCACTATGCGAATTGCAGCAAAGCGTGTGAACCATCCTCAAAGAAGAAGGGGTGCAAGGGCACTTCACCAAAAAACGTGCTGTATCTTTATTTCGGTATTGCTTCAGTACATGTTAAAAAGGCAGGCAGCGGGAAGGACGCCAAATTAGACTGACGAAGCGTGGAAACGCGAAAAAGCTGTCCTGTTGAGGGTGCTTTGTCGTCCTTCCCGCTGCCTGCCTTTTTAACATGTACTGAAGCAATACCGAAATAAAGATACAGCACGTTTTTTGGTGAAGTGCCCTTGCATCCCTTCTTCTTCAAGGATTGTTCACACGCTTTGCTGCAATTCGCATAGTAAGCACAACCTAGCTGTTTATATGAGCTGCAAATAATACTCCTATCTTCTCATGTGTGAACCTAGCCGCGTGGAGGTGGTAGTGCCGGATCTGTTTCTCTATTAGACATTAAACTAAAAAATTATCTACTAGTGCTACATTCACTGTAAAATCAATAAAACTTTTGAAAGAAAGACAATTATAGTCTTCTATATTATGGATATTTTTCACAAATAAATGATCCAGAAAGGCAGAATTTAATTAAGAAGATTGTTAATATTTATTACTAATATGCAGAAAATGTATGCTGGAAAGACAACAAAAAGACGTTACTGATATATACTGGATGTAGAATCATTTTCAAAGATTAGGTCCATACACAGCACATGACTTAGGAACAGTATTTTCTCATTTATTTATTTATTTTCTTTACTCTTCAGTTATTGGTAAACTTCGTACAATATATTATATACAGATACTATAGGTATATACAAGGACTGTAGAGTTAGGGTGGACGTTATGAGTCAGAGTCAGTTTCGGAGGGAGATTTGGAGTCTGTAGATGTTCTGACTCCAATTCTGGCCTAAAAATCTGAATTTTAAAGGGAATCCTTTCGACTCCTAACCTGCTGATTTATTATTTGCAGTGTTTTAGAAACTCCCTGGGTTTTTAGATTGTGTGGCAGATTTATTAAAGTGTCTCATGGATTTTAAAAGCCCAGCCAACATGAAAAATTGCCTGCAGGCAAGGGCAGAGGGGAACATAATAAAGACACTCAACTTACCTCTCCTCATATCCCCTGCAGTGCTGGCTTATCACTCACGGCCTCCTGCTCCAGCAATGTCATGACCTGGCCAATGGATTGCCCCCTCAGCCAGTTAGCGACTGGGGTGGAACACTGCTGCAGTCACTATCTGGCAGAGAGGGCAAACCATTAGCCAGGTCAGCTACATTCCCCCGGGTACTGACTACACCGGGTCACGGGAGGAAATGAATTCCGGTGGCAGTCGGTGAGCCTGTAACACAGCAATGCAGGGGCACAGGGAGAGGTGAGTAGAACTTTTTATTATGTTCCCCCTTGCAGCCAATTTATTGGGAGTTTTCCTTAAATATCTTAGGTGCATTTTAAAAACTGCACAAAAACAAAAGTCTGTTGTGATTTCTATAGGCTGGCAGCAGACTTGCTATGTAAGCTGTTGACTGCAGTCATTTTACACTCATTTGATTCCAAACGTGATGATACATAAAACATAACATTAGTTAAATATCAAGGAATGCATCCGATGAAGGCACATTTTGACTTAAAGTGAATCTGTACCCACAATCTGCCCCTTCCCAAACTGCTCTTACCATCATATAGCTGTTTTTGACCCAAGATCTGTCCCGGGGTTTCTTCAGTAGGTAATGGAGTTATTGTCCTAAAAACTACTTTTAATCTAGCAGTGCTATGTCAATGTGGCATGGCCTAGAACACCTGTGCCCTAGGCCTGCCGTGCCTCTCCGTTCCTCCTCCCCACCCTCCTCATTAGGAACATTCCCCGGCAGGATTCCTACTTGTCCTGTCAGTTTTGTGGTTTACTACAGCGCATGTGCAGGAGTTTGAAAACTCTGAAGAGGAGGAATCCCCCCCAGGGGCATTCGTAATGACCAGGAGGGCGGGGAGGAGGAACGGAGAGGCAGCAGAGGCCTAGGGCACGGGTGCTCTAGGCCACGCCACATTGACATTTCACTGCTAGTTTAAAAGTAGTTTTTTAGGAAAATAACTTCATTACCTGCCAAACTAACCCCAGGACAGATCTTGGATTAAAAGCAGCTATCTGCCGGTACAGGTGTTTGGGAGGATTGTGGGTACAAATTTGTTTTAAGTAATCTTTGTAGAGGAGTTTACAGTTTTGAGAGATACAGTATATACAAACGCAGTTTACTCAATCCTTCAAACTTCCTCAAATCCTTTAATTGTCTGCAGTATATACAAATGAATTAATAAGCAGGAAATTATATAAAATAAAGAACATCTTAGTCATAATAGCCCCCCCCCCCTGTTCCAGAACCAATGATCCAGCATTTCCTGCTGCCAGTTAAATTTTTTTTTTTTTTGTACCGTTAGAAAACTCCTTTATCAGTGTCTACTCTGACCAGGAATAGTACATACAAGACTAAATGATAAGTCTACTCAAAACCAACAGATCTAGTAATGGAGAAAGTAGAGAGAGAATATGATTATAAACACAGGAAAAAATGTATTTTGGATAAAATTAAAATTTTACAAAACTTATTAAATTGAGTTTCCTTTGGTTATCTATCTATCTATCTATCTATCTATCTATCTATCTATCTATCTATCTGTCTTCTAAGACATCATTATGACAAGATATATAATATAATCAGTCTATGCTAGGCGCCGGGGGGTTTCAGTGCATGGCAATGCAAATTGTAATGTCATGAATCTATCTTGCACTAATTGAAAATTCATTCATTACTGATCTACTTTTAAAGTTACATTGATTTCAAGGTGTGACAAAAATACTTGGTAAAACACCTCTGAAAACAATGGCATGTTTAAAAAGAAAAATACCGAAGTTCTTAAAACTTTTTTTTAAGCACTGTGATAACACCGGTCATGACGTACTTGTTCTGGATATAAGTTCTCATCATTAAAAAAAAATCTAATTTGTTTGAAGGAGAAGTCTAGAGATTTTTTTTCTTTTGTAAATCCGACAGAGGCAGGGGAAAAAAAGATAGCGAACAACAACTTACCTGTCCCGGTACCAGAAGGTTCAGGTCCCCCACCAGAAGCCATGTGATGACGTCATGACTAGGGGGAAAATGCGCAATCTGGCTGATGGCCAAACAAAGAAGAGCGTTGAAGAGGAGCATTCAGCTTTGCAGTCATTTCTCTAGTTGTTCTACTTATTGATCAGGGTTTAAACACTCTAACATGTCATTGACAAGTAAACTTTAACCAACAGGATTTGGGGCAAATATGCTTGATTTCCTGCCACTTTTCTCCTCACAAAAAAAAATTGTGATGTAATAAGAAAATTGTTATATCAGAGAAAAAGTTTAAGAATATTTACTAAAGAAGAACTCCAGCAAAAAATACAATGTAAGCAGAGAGTGGGGGAAACATAATAAAGAATGTATACTTACCGGTCCCCGTGCCCCCTGAAAGCAGGCTCCCGCCGGATATAGTTTCCCCCTGGCTTTCTGGTGCATCAAAACTTGCCAATCATCAAATCTTGGCAATCCATCAGCCTGGTCATGTCATTGCAGAAGGAAGAGCAGGAGGATGCCAGTAGGGGTCCTGGAGCGGGGACACAGCACTGCGTGGAAACAGAGACTGGTAAGTATACATTCTTTATTATATCTTTATTGTATTTTTTTTCTTTTTTTCTCATTGAAATGTAGTAAGAGGAAAGAGAACACCCAGAGCGAAGCAGCACGGAGTTCAAAGACAGCAGGCTGATAAGCCGAATGCCAAGCTGAGGAAGCACTTTGCTTTCTTATTACTGTAAATTTGCTCATGTCTAGCTTTAAGCCTGTGTGAACTACCTTCCTTATTTTTCTCAATGACACATTTCTTATGTTTTATCTATGCACGAAGACAATAGCAGTAAACATACATGAAGAGCATAGAGTGAGAAGGTAGGCAGAAACCTTACAGCGATTGGTTTTACTATAATGTATATTATATTATAAGTATGTATATAAATAAATAAAATAAAATTATATAAATCTTATAAGTATGTATATAAAAATATACAATGTTTGAAAGGTATAAATGTGTAAAATGCGTCATTCTAACATATATATATATATATATATATATATATATATATATATATATTCAGCAAATCTATAGTCTAATCTTACCTGATTCATTTTATTCCTTCATATTTCTGAGTTAAATCCACATAAACATAGAAAGACTTGTACACAATAAGTCCTACACATTGATTGTGATTGTCTAATGGTACATGATTCAATCTCATTGAGCATCTGACAATCTGATGTATGAGACGAGGCTCCTTTTTCTTCCAGACACATCAGGGTAGGGCCCCCTGTTGTGAAGCAGAATATCTTATGCAAAAAAAAGACACCAACTCTGAGTCCTTTCTTGATTATAATGCATTGGCTTCTGATTAAAAAAGAAGTGCTGATTTTAACTCTTGCACAGACTGTATGTAAGTGGATATTAGATTGCAAACAACCAAGAAAAAAAAGTTGTTTCGCCTTTTGCCATAACAGCTGGATATTACACATTTACATATTTGTTCTGAATTACCAATAATGTCATATTTCTAAAATTGGTTATTGAAGCAATGTCTAACGCCTTTAGACTGTGCAACGAACTAATCGTTTCTCCATTATTTCTGTAATATATGACCCCAGCCACATTCTGTAAATTCATTATCCATATGTTTAGATGTAAGGCTTATAAGCTACAATAACTTTAAAAATGATTACATAGTATTGACCCCTAAAATCCCCAACACTCTACATTTGTAATTTGAGGAGGTAGCCCACATTAAAAAAAAAAAAAAAAAAAGACTAACTTTTAAAAAGAAATCAGGCTGAATTTGTCTATAGGCTGGATTGCAGCTCTTTCCTATTTAAGTAAATAGGACTATGATACAATACCAGACACAGAAGACTCTTAAAGGGGTTGTCCGGGATAATTTCATACTTGTAGATCCTGCCAGGGCTGCAGTTGACATGTCAGTAATATATACTTACCTGTTACGCTCCCCCATCCCTGCCAGATCCTGGGGCCGCCCATTCTTCATTATTGTCAGCGTTTTGGAAATGTCTTGTGACATCCCATTCCATCCACAAATGGCCAGTCAGTCTAGATTCTATACTGTCTATGCTGATCAGCCATTTCATAGGGAGTGGGACATCATTGGATGTTTCCAAAACTTTGGCTGCGGCAGAGAGCCGCCGACCCGAGATCAAGCAGCGTCAGGGGAGCTGGACAGGTAAGTATACATTACTAGAGATGAGCGAACCTCAAGCATGCTCGAGTCTATTCGAACCCGAGCATTCGGCATAGCGGGGGCTGCTGAACTTGGATAAAGCCCTAAGGCTATGTGGAAAACATATCCATGTATTAATGTTTTCCAAAAAGCTTAAGAGCTTTATCCAAGTTCAGCAGCCCCTGCTATGCCAAATGTTTGGGTTCGGATAGACTCGAGCATGCTCGAGGTTCGCTCATCTCTATACATTACTCATACAGCCCCGGAAGGATCCGCAAGTATAAAATTATCCCTGACGGCCCCTTCAACAATCCTTTTTAGCATTCACTTGTGATTTGACTGTATACCACAGAAAATCTGCCTGCCTTATAATATGACGCAAAGGGCGAAATCCACATCAAGTTCACGGCAAGCCCAAGCCATACTGATGAATTCTCCCTAACGAATAAAATAAAGCACCATCAGACATGAAGGAATAAATAGAAACTGTCAGAGACCTAAACTAAACTAATCTGCTCATAGCAACCAATGAGAGCAATAGTAATAGCAATAATAGCAATATAAATAGTAAATATAAATGAAGATGAAGTCAGATTTCCCCATTAATGGAATTGTATCATTCATCTTTATGGCTGGTAAAGAGAACTGAAAACTCTATGCGTGATTTCTCCTCTACACATGAGTTCTCCTAAAGCAACGTATGGTTTCTGTGTTCTCCCAATATGTATACACAAAAAAATATGGTATGTAATTGGATAAAAATTAACTTAATTCTTTCTGATCAAATATAACATAGTTTCTTGGATGCAATGAAGAGCTAGAATACTAATTTGTATTTGTATTCTTACCCCAGAAGACAATCATTAATCCCTTCTTCTTTTTTTTTACGTGAGCCAATCATCGCTGGCGTGGGGATCCCGGTGGTGCGTTTCTTTTTTTAAACACTAACCGGATCCCACGCTCATCGCCATTGTTTTGCCATGCACAGGGCTGTCTTTGCACTGGGCCTAACGCCACCAATGTTACGATATCCCTTCTGTGACGCTGGTAAATTAGAATCAATGAAGCCGCGTCACAGAAGCAAAGGGGACAGGGTCAAACTGGGGGCCAGCTGTCCCACCCCCAGTGCATAGTGTCAGGCCAGTACACGACAAAAGAATGGCACTGAGCCCGGGAACCAGAGTTTCAGAAAAAGGACCATGCCACCGGAATTCCCACACTGATCAGTTCATGTGGAGAAAAAAAAAAACCTATGTACCTGATGGTACACTCACTTTAAAGGCCTTGACACTAGGTGTCTCTCTTCTCTGCAGGCTGCTGTCCATTGATGTTAGAGGAATGCCATCTCCAGCAGCAGAAGACTAAAGGCCCTATTCCACTGAACTTTTTCGAAGGATTATCGTTCATAAAATCGTTCAAACGACCGCTCATTAACAATATTCGTTCTGTGGAATAGCTGTAAACGAGCGAATGACAACAGCGAAATTGTCGTTGAGTCATTCACTATTTTTTTTCAACATGTGGAGAAAAAAAAAACCTATGTACCTGATGGTACACTCACTTTAAAGGCTCATTAACAATATTAGTTCTGTGGAATAGCTGTAAACGAGCGAATGACAACAGCGAAATTGTCGTTGAGTCGTTCACTATTTTTTTTCAACATGTCGAAAAAAAATCGTTGGTCTTTCAACAATAATTCGCTAATCTTTTCGTTGAATAAAAAATCTTTCAGTCGTTCTTGAAATGTCTACCTACATTTCCCCACTTTTTAAACGATCGTTAAAAAATCGTTAAGTGCTCGTTAACGAGCGGTCGTTGGAGTGAGTCTATGAACGATAATCCTTCCGTGAAATAGGGCTATAAGATGGAACACAGGAACTGGGGGTAGAGCACAGACAGTGCCATGAGGAGGAAAAAGCTTGGACTGTGCACATCTGAACCTGTTAGTCTCCTCCAGAAGGTCATTTATTGCGCCAGATGGTCATACTGTACCTTAAAGGTAAAGCTTTCCTATTATCTATTACCTCTCATAAATTTCTGAGCACACACTTGTGTAAATACTTGTGGCCTTACTACGTACACAGTCCTGTCTCCTGACTATAAGCCCCTCTCTATGTTAAGTCATCAGTAGTTTACCCCCAGGATTGCCTTTCTAATATAAGCCCCTTCTTAGGGTACTATTACACAAAGCAATTTTTCAACGATTAACGATAGACGAACTCAAACGAACCCTATGACGAACGACCTGAAATCGCTCACCCAATTACACGGAACGATAATCGTTACTTATGAACATTGTTGTGTTCGTCCTGTCGTCGCTACTCCGTTCGCCACTACTGAGAACCACTGAGAACGATCAACGATAAAAATAGGTCCAAATTCTATTAACCAATGATTTCTCGTTGGTCATTTATTCGTTTTCTGCTATTACACTAAATGATTATCGTTCAAATCCGAACAATCTAACGATTTTTTTGAACTATAACCGTTCCGTGTAATACCCCCCTTACTGTCATCCTCTCTGCTTTTGTTGCCTTTCACATAGCAACAGATCCCCAGCCAATGCTCTAAGACTCCTAGATAGAGTGAAACACTGGCTTGAAGAGACACCTCTTTGCCTAAGAGGCCTGAGAGCTATTTTGCATATCCTTTCTTCCCAGAGTCCTCCTGTGGAGCAGGAATGGCCTGTAAGTCCCCACACGTGTTTATGACATACTCTCCTTAAGGAGAATTAGTATCTCTTGGATCCACATAGGAATAGTGTTAGCCTGTTCGGTCCAGTGCAATATCTCCAGAAATATGTCATAAAATAGAAAGAAGTAGGTGCTATCCTGTGATTGGCCAGAAAAGTAAGGGAAAGGAAGTCCAGGTGCAAGTACTGTTACAAACAGCGCAGCTCTGGTCCTGCCCCCTGAAATAGATAGAAAGAGAAATAGATGTTCACTGTGAAAGGGGCTATCATAATCTTAATAACAGCAGTAAGAACATTAAAACCACCTTGTCACCACTCGAATGTAAATGTAACAAAGCCATGCAGATTTTTTAAATACTTTTGTAAATACAGTTGCATCTCAAGGGCCAGTTCACACAGAGCAAAAGCGGCAGAATTCCCGCCACAACTCTCCGTCATGGAATCCTTTCTGCATCAGTGTCCCACAGTGTCCCTATGGGAGGGCTTGCGCACCCTACCATAGACACTGTGGAACACTGATGCAGGCGGGATTCCATGGCGGAGAGTTGTGGCGGGAATTCTGCCGCTTTTGCTAACTGTAAACTGGCCCATAGTTAGAAAGCAGTATATCCTTGCCAGTAACAGATCAGTGATATGAACAAAGTATGTTAAAGTGACACTGTCACCCCCTTTTTGCATTTTGATTGCTCTCCACAGGTGTAAAGGTTAAATGTTACAGCTTTCATTTCTTATTTTATATCACACCTCATGGTGCTTGTTCTGGTACAAAGTCGTTTTTATCACCTGTGGATTGGTATATGTGGGCGGGGCCTTGCGTCCTTTGTGCCAGATTGCTCTGCCCCTAGCACCACTTAGCCCCGCCCCCATTCGGGACGTCACCGTCACATAGACCCCGCCCCCTCAGCAGCCCTTGGAAGGGCCAGCCTAAAGCTCTAGGCCCCACCCCTCTAGATTGTCCCACACCAATGGCCGCTGAGGGGCGGAGCCTATGCAGTGATGATGTCACGGATGGGGTGGGGCTAAGTGGCGCTAGGGGCGAAGCGATGTGGCACAAAGAATGTTAGGCCCCGCCCACATATACCAATCCACAGGTGATAAAAACGACTTTTTACCAGAACAAGCACCATGAGGTGTGATATAAAATAAGTAATGAAAGCTGTAACATTTAGCCTGTACACCTGTGGAAAGCAGTCAAAAAGGGGGTGACAGTGTCATTTTAAGTGCCTTACAATAATATATTAAAATGCATATTACTAATACAGTGGTACCTTCGTTTAAGAGTAACTTGGATTAAGAGCATTTTGCAAGAACTCACAATTTTTCAAAATTGCGACTTGGTTTAAGAGCATTGTTCCCTGTACTGGGTGGGAGGGGAAGTGGGGAAGGGGCAAGGCCTGCACAGGGTGGTCTACAGCACTGTACTCTGACCCAGGATGCCTCCCTCACCTTCCAAATGATATCAGATCCACTTCAGGCTGAGGCTTGTATCAGGGGACAGGACTGTGGAGGTAATCTCTTCATAGCTGTAAGCCCTCTCTCCTCAGACAGAGTGCTGCTACACTGTGCTCACATATGCCCTGCTTATTCCTTTATGCTTCCTGTAGTCTCTCAGTCCTTGTGTTTCCCCCCCCCCTCTCCATTCCTGCTATAATGTGCCTGCACTCACACTCAGCTATCCACACTGCTATAATGTGCCTGCACTCACCCTCAGCTATCCACACTGCTATAATGTGCCTGCACTCACATTTAGGTCCCTGTCCTCCTGAAAAGCTTTATGATTCTCACTTCCTGATTGGTCCATGCTGAACACACCCCTTCCCCATTGCTGTCATGTGACCACACAGACCTATGACAGCAGCCTTGCTTCTCTATTCTAGACTGTTGTACTACACTACTGAATTATGGGGATCTCTAGTTCCATCCTGTATCTACAAACTGCTGCTGTGTTATCAGGTTTATGCACTTACTATACATTATACTCCACATGCTGATTGCTATATTGTACAGTAACTTATAATATAACATATTCAGCTGTTTCTCATTGTTTGTTTCATCTGCACCATGTTATTTAGAAGAAAAATCATTATATTTGGGGTGTGGAATCAATTGTCTGCATATCAGTGATTTCTTATGGGAAAATTTGCTTTGGTTTAAGAGTGATTTGGATTACAAGCACAGTCCCGGAACGAATTTTGCTCGTAATCCAAGGCACCACTATACTTCATCATTTCCTATGCTATTTCAGATGACTATATTGTATAAGGTTGCCCATATCAGAAATTAAAAGTGTATAGCACTCTTTGCCTTTTGACAAACAAGCATTCGCTTACAAATGTGTATTTTGCCACTGTGTTGCTGGAGAGAACTACATAGAGAATCCCGATTTTGTGACTGTACTGAATAAGCTTGTCAAGTTGTCGAAATAGAATAGAAACTGAGTGTTAACTTTCAGCAAGAGAAAAAAACATAGTTGCCTTCCAGTACTAGGATACCATAGTCCGATGCTTTTGGTAAAGAATTTGACAAGAGCTTCATTCTATATGAGAGAGAGGGAGAGAGAAAATATTAGAACAATCAAACGGAGTCAAATCCATTGAAGCATCAAGAAATCAATGTAACATATCACTGAGGCTTCAGCTCACACTGTAAACTTTATTCACTTTTTCTTGCATCTCTTACATGGGGACCAATGGCAATCTCGACTAAAACCTAAAGTAATGTTTTACTAGAATACATTTGCAAAGTAAATAGATAACCAGGCTCGGACTGGCCCATAGGGGAATCCTGGGAAGGCCCACTTGGCTTGCTGGGCCTGGCTATTTAGGTCTAAACAATTATAAGATGGACACTTACAGTTAACTGCAACTGTGTGATTGACAGAGCGAGGAGCCATTGGATTCCTACTCTGTCAATAACCCTTGTGGCTGCAGGCATCATTATGCCTTTGGCCAAAAGTGGTCACTCTTTTTTCCAACACTTCATTGGACAAATGACATCGCTTGGAGGAGAAGGGGGGTAACTACTAGGGAGGATTACTTACAGACGGATGTCTACATGGGGTAATACTACATACTGGGGGGATTACCAACCCAGGGCATACTTCCTACTAGAATGGAATTACCCACAAGCAGGATGCTTAAATTTCAGGGAGATTACCTATGACAGGTAGCAACATGGGGTATACTACTTACTGGTGTGACTGACCTACTATATGGATACACAAAGGGGGTCAAAACTAGTATATGGGACACAGAGGGGCCTAACTACGATATGGAGACAGAGGGTCCTAACTCTTATATGGAGGCACAGCAGGGGTCTATTATAGGAGGGAACAGAGAGTGCTTATAATATATGGAGGCACGGATGGGCCTAAGCACTATATAGGAGAAGAGATAGGTCTAATTACTATATGGGGGGCTGGGAGTATAACTAGTGTATGGAAAGAGAGGGGCCTAATTACTATTTAAGGGCACAAACGTGGCCTATGTACTATATGGATGCAAAGAGAAGGCCTAACTACTATGAGGAGGCACAGAGGGTCTAACTACTATATGAAGGCTCAAATAAGACTTAACTACTATATGGTAACACAAAGGAGCCTGACTACTATATGAGAGGCACAGAGGGGACTGACTATTATATGGGGGGCACAGATGGGTCCTATCTTCTAAATGGAGGCAAAGAGTGGTTTATCTACAATATGAGGGGACAGATGGGGATATTCCTACTATATGAGCGCATAGAGGGGGCCTAAGTACTATTTGAGAGCCCAAGTTAGGTTTAAATACTACATGGGGCATAAAGAGGCACTGTTACAGTGTGGAGCAATGCAAAAGGGGGAGTCTGCACAGAGTTGAGGATGGTGCTGGAGTGAGGTACATAAAATGTTTGTCTGGCTGATTCTGTGGAGATAAGTTGTGGCCCAGGAGAAGCCTTCATGATGGCTGGGCCAGATGGAGAAGAAAAGGACAAGATACCCCCTGTGAGTGACTGAATGTAACTGCACTGTAATCACTTAAATGGATGTGACTGCAGATAGTCGTCACTAGAAGCCCTTTATACGACTCTCATTTATTAAAGGTTTGCCCTCACAGAAACTATAACTCCCAGCATACCCTGATAGATTCAAAGGTTTAGAGCATTCTGAGAGTTGTAGCTCAGCTATAAGCTTGTTATTCAGGGACTTGTGGACACACATTCAGTTTAATCCATTGGTTCTTCATTGGAGGAACGGGGTGCCTCGGTCTAACACTGTAAATAACTGTTGTTTTTATAGTGAGATAGAAGAGACAGGATGGTATACTGTAAATTAGGAGGAGGCAGGGAACAGTGAACCAATCTTTTTCTGAATAGAACATAAGACTTGTGAGATCATACACGATCATGTCTATTAGGCTCTAAATTCATCTAGATCCGACATACACACTTAGGGGGCCATTACTTGTAATTGACAACCCAGCAGTTGGCGCTGATGACAAATCTCATCCCATAGTTCCTCAGTTTTGCTGCTGGATAGCTCCCTGAGCTGGACAGGAAATATTGTATGCAACAAGTGCTTAAATGCATAGCTGCGGCTTTCTTGACAAGACAGTGGCTTCTTGTGCCCACAATTGGCTTTGAACTGACAAGTGAGGAACAACAACAAGTAAATACGAGATATAATACAAACAGTGCAATGCAGAGAGTCTAATAGGCAAGAACAGGGGATCAGGAACCAGGCCATGAAGAGTTTAGGAGTCTAGAGTCCAAGAAACAGGTGTCTTGCGGCACAATCAGAGTACCGGCTATCAAATGCCGTCTGATCAGGAACTCTTTATGTGTTCTGAACGCCAATTTAAGCTAGCATTAACCTGTTAAATGCCGCAATCCATAGCGATTGAAGCTTTGAAGGTACTCAGTGACAGAACAAGCTTCTGTCACTGAGTGATCGGGACCCCCACAGCCACGCCGTGGGGGTCCCGATCGCTTCTGCCGACAGGCGGGGTAAGTCACTTACCTCCGTTCTGTCGGATCCGCCATCGATGGATAGAGTCTGCTTTTAGGAAGGCTCTATACATAGGTCTCCGATAACACTGATCTATGCTATGCTATGGCATAGCATAGATCAGTACAAGCAGTCTATTGATTGCATGTTTTACAGTGATAAAAAGTGTAAAGTGTAAGTATTAAAAAACCCTTATAAACCTCCTCCCAATAAAAGTTTAAAATACCCCCTTGCCCATTATAAAAATAAAAATATTAAAACATATAATAAGAACTAGAGAAATGACACCCCAACCAGCCCTGTAGGTGGAAAAATAAAAGCGCTATGGCTCTTAGAAGCTGGGGAGGAACATTGCATTAATTTGACCTGGACTTTTGTGCATCAAAGGGCTCTGTCTTGAAGGGGTTAAGGAAGGTTGTGACCACTTCTTTATGTTGGATATTGGTAGAGTCTGTGTTTGCCAGTGCGCTTAGTGGCTAGTGGATCTGTTTCTGATCTCTGATGGTCATAGATAAATAATATTTGTTCTGAGGGGGTTGCCCTCTTTCTCATATCATGGACTCAGCTGGTTGACACTGGAAACAGAGGACCAGTTTCAGCTTTAATCCAATATATGTTGTCAATAATGTTCTGTTCTGTTTTTCACCTCTCCATAGGCCATATACATGTTTTCCAGGACTCCCTGGGGCTGTCTCCAACTTCTTCAGCCACCAGTTTTCAAATGCCGAACAATCGGACTCTAGCATGCCCTATTGCTGATATAAGTTATAAATAAACAGGTATGAGTATAAGTATTAATAAAGGGAACCTGTCACCATGGGCAGCGCCCACGAACCCACCCCATGCCTGGACAGGGCCCACATACATACCCGCTCCTGCGTATCCCACTCCCAGTGCCGGTCCCACCACAGAGATCTGGCTGTTGGCTCATCTGTGTGCTCAATATGCAGATGAGCCGAAGGACAGATCTCTGCATCAGGACCAGCACCGGGAGCAGGACACAAAGGAGCGGGTATGTATGCACTGTGCAGGCGCGTAACTAGAGATGGCTGGGCCCCATAGCAAACTTTCCAATGGCCCCCCCCCCCCCTCTCGGCTACTAGGGGAAAAAGTGGACGCATGATTTCGGCCACATGCAGTGTCTGAATTTTTTTTTACAATTTTTTACAAGGTTTTTAACTGTTTAAATGATCTGCATATTGTCTGTAGTGATTCTCGTCAAAGGATTGGTAGGCAACATCTTCAGACAATGCACATTTAAAACACACCGCCATACAAGACCTGACCAATACCACAATACTGTGACTGGGTAACACCGCAACACCAGACCTGACCAATAACCACCATACTGTGACCGAATAACACCGCCATACCAGACCTGACCAATACCACCATACTGTGACTGGATAACACTGCCATACCAGACCTGACCAATACCGCCATACTGTGACTGGATAACACCGCCATACCAGACCTGACCAATACCATGATACTGTGACTGGATAACACCACCAGACCTGACCAATAGAGCCATACTGTGACTGGATAACACTGCCATACCAGACCTGACCAATACCGCTATACTATGACTGGATAACACCGTCATACTAGACTTGACCAATACCATGATACTGTGACTGGATAACACCACCAGACCTGACCAATACAGCCATACTGTGACTGGATAAAAATACCACCATACTGTGACTGGATAACACTGCCACACCAGACCTGACCAATACTACCATACTGTGACTGCATAACACTGTCATACCACACCTGACCAATACCGACATACTGTGACTGGAAAAAACTGCTATACCAGACCTGACCAATACCGCCATACTGTGACTGGATAACACCGCCATACCAGACCTACCTGCCTGCCTACCAGCCTGCTACTGCACGTACTGTATATATCTCCAGTCTGGCACTATATATATACACACACACATACACACACACCCCGTCTGGCACTGCATGTATACATATATATGTATCCAGTCTGGCACTGCATGTATACATATATATGTATCCAGTCTGACACTGCATGTATGTATATATATATATATATATATATATATGTGTATGTATGTATCCAGTCTGGCACTGCAAGGTAAAATGGGACAATTTCTATATAGACAGTGTAGGACTACAACCCCCAGTGTGATCTGCCTGTGTCTTTGGGGAGAGGGGGGGGGGCACAGACATCAGACAGACCACATTGGGAGTTGTAGTCCTATAATGTCACAGCTCCTGTACAAATAAAAAACACACACCTCTTATCAGAGATGGTGTACACTTACAGAAGGAGGAGGAGGGAGCTTTCACTGTCTCTCCGAGGTCCGTGCGGGAGAGGGCTAGGGGTCAGAGGTTATCCTACCTCACGGGATGCTCCGTGCAGCAGCTGACAGGCCAGGACTTATCATCATCCCCTGCAGCTCCAGCCTCAGCTCCAGCAGCTTCCTCACCAACTTAGAAGTTAGCCTAACCTGTTATAGCTGCTGCTGCACTGTGCTTCCCATCTGTCTGTCCTCCTCAATAATGGAGCCTGCCTTGGACTATGACTCCGCCCCTTCCCCACCATAAGTGTACGGCAGAGCAGAGGGGACCCGTGTACACTTCCGTGGGGGAGGAGACAGTGCAGCGGAGTCCCATCCTAGAGAAAGCAGGAAGCACTGTCAGGTGATTGAAGGCGGCGACTTAGAGATGTGGGCCGGGCCCCATCCTAAGTTTACATGCAGGCTGCAGACAGTTTCTCCCCGGTTTACCGAACCAGCTGGCCGGCCGGGCCCCTTGATGCGGAGGGCCCCATAGCAACCGCTACGGTTGCTACGGCGGTAGTTCCGCCACTGGCACTGTGTCCGGTACATATACAGTGCACTGTCCAGGGGTGGGGTGGGTTCAGGGGGGGCTGCCCGGGGTCACAGGTTCCCTTTAATAGGTATAAAATTAATCCAGTATTCTTAAAGGGGTACTCCAGCGTAAAACTTTTTCTTTCAAATCAACTTGTTTCAGAGAGTTATATAACTTTGTACTTTACTTCTATTTAAAAATCTCGAGTCTTCCCATACTTATCAGCAGCTGTTGTTGTTTTCTTTTCAGTCTGACACAGTGCTCTCTGCTGATATCTCTGTCCGAGACAGGAACTGTCCAGAGCAGGAAAGGTTTTCTATGGGGATTTGCTGCTGCTCTGGATGATTCCTGTCTGGGACAGAGATGGCAGCAGGGAGCACTGTGTCAGATTGAAAAGAAAACACTATTTCCTGCAGGACATACAGCAGCTGCTAAGTATTGGAAGACTTGAGATTTTTAAATAGAAGTAAATTACAAATCTATATAACATTCTGACACCAGTTATTTTGAAAGAAAATGATTTTCACTGGAGTACCCCTTTAATTAATGCTAGGGCTACAGCTTGACTTTTTGTAGCGCTACAAATTGATTTTACCAAGCAGCACACTGGGAGGAGATCTATGAAGCTGTTTTATTGTACGATTGTCTTTGGTGCCAACAACAACAAATCAAAGCTGAGCTTTCATTTATCCAGAGCTCATTAGTATATAAATACTGAGCTCAAACAGGTTGCTATAGGCATCAAAGACAATCTTCCTATAAGACAGCTTTGCATCTGTAGCACTACAAGAAGTAGCAATGTAGCCCTGGCCCTATCCGAATTATTTTGCATTATTTTGGTCTTTAATATTACCCCCCCCCCCCCCCCCCCCCCCCCCAAAAAAAAAAAAAATTTTTACTTGATGTTTAATCTGGCACAAGGTATACATGCTTAAATCTGTAATATTCTATTATCTTAGAAGAAACTACTTTATAACAGAACATCACTGAAGGACACAGCAGGAGTTTATCCTGAAAAAAATTGTTTATATAGTGAAATGTCAGTGCTTCTTCTGAAGTCCAAAATAACTCATTTACACATATTAAAAATACCTCTAAAAGCAGCTCAAGTAATGGTTGTAAACATAAAAAAACACATATGAAAAATGTAAATGAACTGGGCTGTGCCACCAGGTAACCCCCTACAAGACCACCGTCTTTCAGCCAGAGTAGCCGACCATCCAAAATACAGACCTTGCCCTGAAGGACCTGATTTAAGCATTTAATAACATAACATTTGAACCTATTCAAACGAGTGCTTGTAATGCAGGTGGCTAGTTTCCAATACACAAAAAAAACACAAAAATGCAACAGCTCACCGCAATGGCAAGATGCAGACCCACTACAGACATGAAAATAGTTAAAAGCAGCCCCCCCCCCCCCAACTGCTAAAAATATAAATTCCACAAAAATAATGGGGCTCTTGGTTACCATTTGCAAACAGTGTAAACCACCCCTTCAACGATAAGGTGGCCCCATGCCGGGGTGGACCCTACACTGTAGTATGGCCTCTCCATGGCATGTAATACGCCTATGCTCTGGGCATGCAAGATCCATCTTATACCGGAAAAAGTAATTACACCACCTGGGTGGGATGGGTGGAGTGCACGACCAAGTAGAGGCAGCTACTCCCCCATCTGGAACACAGATTCCATAGCTTCCAATGTTATTTTCCCCTTACAATTACAACTACAAATTCTAGAACACTAAACAGCAGTAGAACTTTTGCTGTCAGGCCCCAGCTTATGGCACAAACAACTACCCTCACCTACCTGATTCCAAGGGTCCCAGTATCTTGATCCACTGATAATTATTAGAAGGAGTGTGCCGGCCAGGGTCAGGGGATGGGGAAGGCTGCAAATGGCCTTACTGGACACATGATTGCTCTAAAAACTGCACAGGAACAGCACTAAGGATGAATGTCACATCAATGGGGGTACAGTGAGCTCTAACTGGAACCCAGACCACTGTCCCTGCCCACTTGACCGTTTAGGTAATATTACACGGGCCGATGGGGGCCCGATAGTAACTATAAACAAGCGCCGATCTGCTAGATCGGTGCTCATTTACTGGGCCTACTACACAGCCCGACAATCGTTTAACTAGGGCTGCATGGACATCGTTACCAATGTCCCTGCTCTTCAACTGTATACATTACCTGTCCATGCTGCAGGGCATCTCTTGCGGTCCGCTTCTCCCCGGAAGCAGAGTGCAAGAGGAGCCCTGCAGCCTGGATAGCTAATGTATGCACTGTGCATATCATCAGCCGCCGGCTGTGCACCGCTATTACACGTAGCGATGTGTGGGCCGCGCCCGACAACTATAGGTCCAAACCTATATCAACGATCAGACAATGATCATTGTCATCGGCTGATCGTTGTGTTTATTACACGGAGTGATATTTGGCCAGATAGGGCCGATTCGGCTAATTATCGTTTTGTGTAATAGTAATCCTTAGGTGGCAGACCCCAACTGGGCAAATCCCTATGCTGGGACGTGCAGGGGCCTCTAGTAGAGGATAGTTGACAGTCCACATCACAATCAACCAGGAATGAATAAGCCAAGAATCAGAACGAAAACCAATGTCAGACACAGCCAAGGGTCACAACCAAGACGGCAAACCAGAACCAATACAGAACTGTAGGAAGATACCTTAAAACAAGCCGAGGTCAGACACTGTGAGGAGCAAAGGTACAAAATCAGTAGACACAAGCCAAAGGCAGGAAATACAAGCAGAAGGTCTGGGTACACAGAGTATAGGTAGAGATATACGGTATGCCAGTGTAGAGGCGTGAAACCATCGTAGCCTGTTGTTTGTGTCCATAAGCATATAAAAAGGGATAAAGGAAAACTTTTGCAGCCTTGGATGAGTGCCGCAGCATCTTTTTTTATTTTGTATGATTTCTAAAGATGGAGTGCCTGAATGCAGCCCCCTGGCTCTCCCATTGGTCCATGTAACACATTCCCTGCCCAGAGTGGCTGGACGCCTGTCACTCCACAAGGCTCTACAGGAACATCTCCCTGGGTGTGGTTGCAAGCCTTGTGAATTCCCAACTGTAGAGCATTGCTCTTTGCAGACTGGAAGCTGACCAGGTAAATCCTGACAAACCATCATCCTCAGCGCCCCATGCGCAATAGGGACATATAAGCAGGTTAGATTCATCTTTTCCCTTAAAGTTTCCCTTTAACTATAAGCACTCCTAATGAGTGCTCACAGTTAAATACAGTGCACTAATAGAAAGTGAAGAGTAGAGATGAGCAAACTTTTCAAAAGTTCGGTAGGTTTACAGAATTTTTGTGTTAAAATTCAGGTTTATTGGTCTCTGACCGATTCTGATTTCAAAAATCAAAAGGGGGGGGGGGGGATTCGGGTTTGTGTGAACCGAACCTTAGTAAGAAAACATTCCATAGGTCTTGAGACTTTGTTATGATCACAGGTGGTCCCAGCAGTCGGCCACAATCTGACACTTATTCACTATCATGTGAACTCTGAATACCCCTTTAAATGTGATAAAGGCATAAATAGCGCCTTTAATAACCACCATAAGTAACAGTAATGTGTGCATTAACATTGCAGCACCGTCCTGAAATCCTGTACATATTCCTTAGATCATTCTGGATACACCTTGGAAACTGGTGCCAAGAAACCCTACAATTCAGTGTCCTTGTAATAAATGTGTGTCATTCCTAAGCTTCCTCAACCTTGCTGATAATCTTTATTGGCTGCGATTCATCCTGCTTCATAAATTACGCTATCCTTTACTTTCCCTAATAAGGTTATTTTTATGTCAAGCCTAAGTGTAGTATATTTCAACAAATGTCGTTTTTTATCATTTAGATTTTTACATAATCTATATAATAGTTATTTTTGTCATTTTTAATGCTGTGAAAAGTTGATTTAAAATATCATCGGAAGCACAGAGGGCTCAATTAATGTAATGTGTTGAAGACTTTCCATTAGGATCAATTTTAATAAACTTTAAATGAAATTTAAACACTTAGTGACAGCCAGATTTAATAAAAGGGGGATAATATACCAGACTATATGGGATGGTCAGTGGGATTACAATCAAAAGGAGTAAGATATATAGCTGATCTACAAATATATATATATATATATATATATATATATATATATATATATATATATATATTATATATATATATATATATATATATATATATATATATATATAATAAAAGTAAAAGTCATAATAAATATAATTGCAGGAAAAGTTAAAAAATAACAACCCTAAATGACCTGGAAAACTCATAGCCTCTCCAGCACCATTGCCCAGAGTGGTCTCCTCTTGTCTATGTTTATTTGCCCTGTGGCGTTAACATCACATACATCTAATCGATGGCTGCAGTAAATCACTGGCTATAGCAGTGTTGTGTATATATGGAATATCATCAATACCCCTTAGAGCAGGGACGGTTTACCTTCGGCCCTCCAGCTGTTGCAAAACTACAATTCCCATTATGCCTGGAAGGCTGTCCAGCCATGATAGGTATTGTGGTTTTGCAACAGCTTGAGGGGCGAAGGATTCCCATTCCTGCCTTAGGGTACTATTAGACGGGCCCATGGAGGCCTGATAATAAATGTAAACGAGCGCCGATCTGCTAGATCAGCGCTCGTTTACTGGGCCTATTACACGTCCCCATAATCGTTTAACAAGGGCTGCAGGGACATCGTTACCTTGCAGCCCTTGTTTAAACTTTATACATTACCTGTCCAGGCTGCCAGTGATTGGCTGAGCAGCCTGTCAGCTGAGACAGGGCGCTCTGAATCTGTAGTGCGCGGGACTCGGGGAGAAGTACAGAGCAAGAGGAGGCCTGCAACCTGGATAGTTAATGTATTCTTCTTTGGTAATCATCAGCGGCGGCTGCGCACTGCCATTACACGTAGCGATGCACGGTCAGCGCCCGACAGGTATAGGTCAGAACCTATATCAACGATCAGCCAATGATCGTTGTCATTATTACACGGAACGATAATCGGCTGGATAGGGCAGATTCTGCCGATTATCGTTCCTTGAGCTAGTACCCTTAGAGAGCAGTCACAGCACCTAAATGGTTTGGTAGAGGGAGGGTTAATGCAATATATCATATAAGTGATCATGAAAGAGTAGACTTAAGCCCTCTGGTGGAAGTAAAGTTTACAGCAGCAGCCTGGGAGCCCAGCTGTCATACAGTAACTGCCAGGATCAGAGAAACCTCAGATCCTGGCAGTTACATACCACAGTCAAATCAAAGTCGGGTAACGGATCTCCAGGTAACCCGCATCGGCAGTCCTGTGAAACCATCACCAGGTGCTGATGGGTTTTCATAGTAGGCAGTAGCTTTCTGAAGGTCTGCCATGTATGTGCCTCTATACACTGCATGACAGTAGTACCATTGAAAATATCAGAAATTTTGTGGGGACACAACAAAATGGAGATCATTGGGTTTTCAGCTTATGGAGGGGGGGGGTTAACCCTCTTATTCTACCTTACATAAAATTGCTATTCCTCTTTAACCCTTTCAAGACCAGGCTAATTTTGGCCTTAAGGACCAGGGTCCATTTTTCAAATCTGACCTGTCTTTTTATTGGTTAATAATAAGTGGTTATTTTTGTTTGGTTATTTTTTTAATGTGTCGATTTTATGTGGTTATGGCTAAGTGATGTTAAAACTGATCCATGCCATTCTGAAACAGTTTTTTGTGACATATTGGGGGAGATTTATCAAAGGGTATAAAATTTAGACTGGTGCAATCTGCCCACAGTAACAGCTCCTCTTTGCTTTTACCAGAGCTGGAAGCTGAGCTGTGATTGGTTGCTGTGGGCTGTTTGCACCAGTCTAAATTTTATACCCTTTGATAAATCTGCCCCATTGTTCTTTAGGTTATAGGTAAATTTTGGCCGATATCTTCACAATTGTCTTGTGAAGAGTGTCCTGACATTGGCATTTTTCTAAATTTTCTGCAGTTTAATCATGTTATAATTGCCAGCGTCATTAAGCACATGGTAATACCAAATGTGTACTTTTTTTTTCTACATTTATTATTTGCATTGGGGGTTATGAAAATACTGGGGGAGATTTATCAAACATGGTGTAAAGTGAAACTCGCTCAGTTGCCCCTAGCAACCAATCAGATTCCACCTTTCATTCCTCACTGACTCACTGAAAGGTGGAATCTGATTGGTTGCTAGGGGCAACTGAGCGAGTTTCACTTTACACCATGTTTGATAAATCTCCCCCTATGTGTGTATTTCACTTTATTTATATTTCTTAGTGTTTTGTTTTACATTTATACTTTATTTTACAGTCCCACTAACTGATTGCTTGATGACAGGCATAATACACTGCAGTGCTGATCTGTATTGCATTGTATTATGCCAGACAAAGACATAGCAGATTCCACCTTAGGGCACAGCCTGATCACCTTCTGTAGCTACAGTACGACACTGGAGAATACTCCCACTGTTCTTCCTTATAGATGCCACAATCGCACTGACCGCAGCATCTATAGGGTTAACTGCCTGGATCCTGAAGAATACATGGCTCTGTAGATGGAGAAATGAAAGTATGATAACTTTTAGAAGGAAAAGAGAAAAAATAAATAAATGTAAAGATGCAATTTATAGGATACTTCAAGGGTTTATAAAATCCTCAGTTTTATTGTACTACAGCCTTTGGTGCACCAATTCGACCACCTGCCCTCCCCATGAATATTCATCTTACGCTCTGCAGTGATAAGCCGCCAGGGTGACATCACTGCCAAGCACTGCCTGAATATTCAGGAAGAGGGAAGGGTGGGTTGGTGCATGGGGGTGCAGTTATGTCCCCCATTAAGTAGGTAGATCCTCCCACTAGAAAGGTAGGTCCTCCCCATAGGTTAGTAGGTAGTTTTTTATGTTGTTCACCACGCATAAAACTGGGGCTCTCAGCAGCTCGACCCAATTGATATTTAGGTACACTTTAATTTTCATGAAGGAATGGTAAGAAATTATATTATATTGCATTATATTTGGGGGGAGGTAACTTTTGTCTTCCTACATTCTGAGTGCCTCAACAATATCTTTTTTCAGATAATTTTTGACATAGTTGACATATGTATGGTACCTTTCTACAGTCTCCAAAAAAAAGAGGATCAATCTAACCTGCTGATATCTCCCTTATGTGCATGCAGCTGCCTGGCCTGACAAGAAGCAGTGACAACACAGGGTGAATATGCAGCAGGTGAGTCTACGGTACCATCTCATGTGCATGTGGGGGCGCAGTATAACCTCTGATGAGCATTTACTGTGCACTGTGTGGTACACAAGGGGTGCAATGTGTGGACATATTATATTCAGGCGGCACAGTGTGGGGAACATTATAATCAGGGGGCACAGTGTGAGGAATAATATATTCAGGCGGAACAGTGTGGGGAATATTATATTCAGGGGGCACAGTGTGTGGCACCATTATATTCAGGGGGCACAGTGTGTGGCACCATTATATTCAGGGGGCACAGTGTGGAGAACATATTCAGGGGGCACTGTGTGTGGAGCATTATATTCAGGGGGCACAGTGGGGGGGAACATTATATTCAGGGGGCTCAGTGTGGGGAACATTATATTCAGGGGGCACAGTGTGCTTAACATTATATTCAGGGGACACAATGTGCATAACATTATATTCAGGGGCACAGTGTGCGTAACAGTATATTCAGGGGGCACAGTGTGCATAACATTATATTCAGGGGGCACAGTGTGCATAACATTATATTCAGGAGTCCCAGTGTGGGGAACATTATATTCAGGGGGCACAGTGTGCTTAACATTATATTCAGGGGACACAATGTGCATAACATTATATTCAGGGGCACAGTATGCGTAACAGTATATTCAGGGGGCACAGTGTGCATAACATTATATTCAGGGGTCACAGTGTGGGGAACATTATATTCAGGGGGCACAGTGTGCTTAACATTATATTCAGGGGGCTCAGTGTGGGGAACATTATATTCAGGGGGCTCAGTGTGGGGAACATTATATTCAGGGGGCACAGTGTGTGGCACCATTATATTCAGGGGGCACAGTGTGCTTAACATTATATTCAGGGGACACAATGTGCATAACATTATATTCAGGGGCACAGTGTGCGTAACAGTATATTCAGGGGGCACAGTGTGCATAACATTATATTCAGGGGTCACAGTGTGGGGAACATTATATTCAGGGGTCACAGTGTAGGGAACATTATATTCAGGGGACACAATGTGCATAACATTATATTCAGGGGCACAGTGTGCGTAACAGTATATTCAGGGGGCACAGTGTGCATAACATTATATTCAGGGGTCACAGTGTGGGAACCATTATATTCAGGGGTCACAGTGTAGGGAACATTATATTCAGGGGGCACAGTGGGGGGCACCATTATATTCAGGGAAATAGTGTGTGGAACATTATATTTAGGAGGCACAATGTGTGACAGGGTTATATTGATTATTGTCTTCTTTTAAAGCAAGACCATCTTCTGACAAGGTGAGGAGACAATGATGTCTGGGCATCAAACTCTGCAGAGAGAAGATGTAGCTGGAAGAAGTCATAGCAGTCTGGACCAGATAAAGAAGAAAGGGATTATAGAGAATATGTCTCCTGTCAGTCACTGATATCATTGTAACTCGCCAGTGCAGAGGGGTGAAACAACAACTCCCAGTATTTCAGTATGTCACTGCTTAGGTCATACTGGGAGCTGTAGTTTCACATTGTAAAAACATTTCTAGTGCTTACCTAGCAGTTGGTATATTTTATTATAAGGTGCCAATACCAAGCTTACATACAGGGTCACATGTGGCCTCTCATTATCCCACCATACCCTACATGTTTCGCCCAGATGCTTCATCAGGGAATGTTGGATAACAGCTTGGATCATATTTATACATAAGTAAGACAATATATAACATAATACCTTGGTATAAATATGATACAAGCTTAGTTACCCACCTGGAGCTTTACCTGCTGTTTACTTGTATTGCAGAGAAGAGAACCCAACAACAATTGTGAATGTAACTACTGACCTCAGTATCCCGTCGACACGTTTTTTCTGCATGGATTCCTTTTTTAAATTATTTATGTGGTCCATTTGTGTGAACAAATTTTCTTTTTCTTTTGTGAATTTAGATGCACAGGAGCGTTGTCCTTGTTGAGGGGTTGAATAGGATTAATATACGTCTTGTTATCTGCAGGATGTTATAGTTTGCCCTGGTGCCATTTTTGCATACATTTTTGTTTTGAATGAGTTTAATAAAAAAAATTTGGGAGGGAGAAGTTTGTTCACTATCTTTAAATGGTTTTATTTTTATAAAACATGCAAATATTTGGTTGCTTAGAAAATGATTTGGAATGCTTAGCATTGGCCCCCAGGTCCGTCATATTGATTTTCTTGTGAGACCTAGATGGGGGGAAAGCCCCCTTCTTAGTTAAAGGGGTATTCCCATCTAGCCTTGTTATCCCCTATCCTAAAACAAGTTGATCGCTGGGGGTCTGACTGCCCAGACCCCCACCAATCCTGAGAATGGAGACACAATCACCCTGTAATGAATCGGCGTAATTCATTTATTCTCTATGGGGCCCTATATATAGGGTGAGTCAAAAGTCTCAGGACACCATTTTTTTATTTATTTTATTTTTTTCAGAAACAAAAGGCAGAGTTAGGCCTAGTTTACATATATCCGGCAATATCCGACAGCATTTCCCTCCGGTGCAGTAGAAAGGCACTGGAGGGAAACGCATCTCTGAACTGATCCCATTGTTTTCAATTGGACTATTCGGATGATGCTTTCTCACAAATCTGCCGCCGGATCGCTGGACTGACCGCACGTCAGAACACAGCTGGTATCGTTCTGATGTGCAGTCAGCTCCCTCATCCGGCACCACATTCATTAAAGTCTATGGAGTGCCGGAGGCATGCTGTGTACAGACGCATGAATTATGCATCCTCTGGCGCTCCCAGAAGAACTGTCCCTGCCCCCCATTAACCCTTGTGACCCTGGCTCTTGGCAGAGTGGCCCCTCGCAGGATGGGCAGCTCTCCAGCTCCTCTATACAGGTGGAGCACCCTTTAGGACAGAGAGTAGGGAACCTTGATGGGAGTTGTAGTTTTGCAACAGCTGGGGAGCCAAGGTTCCCTATCCCTGCTATAGGAGTTGTCCCCATGTATTGCTGCCCAGAGTAGAGGAAAAGAAACTCATGACAACTAATTAAATAAACGTATGGCAACTGATAATTACTGATGGAAACTGATGGTTTTTACCTAAAAAAGGATCGAAAACCTGATAACAACTGATGCCTTTTTGGCATTAGTTGGGACATCAGTTGTAGTCAGGTTGGTACAAAAAAAACGGAAAAAGATGCATCTTATATATGTAAACTAGGCCTAAGATATCTGAATATTTCAGCAATTGACAGTTGAGCGGGGGCCCTGGTAGCACTCCATACATTTACATTGTTACCAATAAATTATTAGTTTGTATTGGCTCTCTATAACTTTCAGAATGTACATTCTTTTTAGTTCTCATCTACATAAACTGACACATTTCTAGATCAACAGGGGAACATTAAACCCAAAGGAAAATCTTTAACTGGACCATATGCCTCCTATGTGCCTTTTCTATTACTGATACCTTATTGGATTGCAGAGATACTGATGGGCCCCTCTCAGGATCTGGGGAATTGGTGCTGCTAACTCTGCGCCCCTTAAAGCTATTCCCTTGTAGTAGGGTACAAAAAATCCAGGGAAAGGCAAATTAATGGAGTATTCTGATAATATATGCAACTAATGCTGGGTTTACACAGAGCGATAATTCGCCAGATCGTACGATTAACAATTTCGAAGTAAGGATTTTTTTTATTATAACGATCAGCGTTTAGACGGAACGATATATCGTACGAAAAAATTGTTTCGCGATGTTCGATTTACGAACATGTTGTAAGATCAAAATAAACGATTTCTTGCTTGTCCTTTGATCATTCACTGCGTTTACACGTACGATTATCGCTTTAATTCGATCGTTATCGTGCAAATTCGAACGATAATTGTTCAGTGTAAACGCAGCATAAGTCTGTCAGGTTAAAAACCAATAACAAGACTGGTTTCTTCTATAGGTATTACATGGCAGCACTAAAATGAAATGTGGTTATGCTAAATGAGGCATTCAAAATAATTTCCCTCCATTTTAGAGACAGTGTAAAGTATTTGTATATTACCTCATTAATAGAGATGAGCGAACCCGAACGATCGGTATTTGATTAGCGGTGTCTGCTGAACTTGGATAAAGCCCTAAGGCTATGTGGAAAACATGGATATAGCCATTGGCCATGTTTTCCAGACAACCCTAGAGCTTTATCCAGGTTCAGCAGCCCCCACTAATCAAATGCCGATCGTTCGGGTTCAGATGGACTCGAACCCGAACCCGGTTCGCTCATCTATAGTCATTAATCAATAGTTACTCCTTATCCCAGACAAACAGTTCTCAAGTTTTGGCCACTAGGGGTCTCACTTCTCTGCAATCTGCTGTCCACTACATGTTGTTAAGGAAAGTCTGTTTGCCAGATCAGGGCAAATTACAGAAAGTGGAGAAGAGGCTTAGCATGTGTTATATGCAGGATGTAACTGAATGTAAACCTGCCTGGGATAAACATATATCTATCCTAAGATAATAAGAAAGCAATTACTAAAAGGGCCGACTAGATGGACCAAGTGGTCTTTTTCTGCCGAAAGCAGAAACAGTAGCAGCTCAATACTTAGTTTAACAATTTCCTTGCTTTTCTTTCTTTCATATTCACATGACACCTTGCAAAGTGCATCAGTAACTCCTTCTCCTTTCACATGCTATCTAATACTGTATGGTCTAAATTGTCCGCTCAACACAGTGGCCTTTTCAGTCCAGTGCACTTTCTCCAACCCAATGTCATAGTGAATGGGTATGTGCTGTTTTGTGATTGGCCAGAGAAATAAGGGACAGAAAGTCCATGTATGTGTACTACCGGCAAATAGCCAAACTCTGATTCAACCCCCTGAAACGGAGAAAATAAGGAAAAGCTGTACACCATAGAAGGGAATCTCAGGGGCTCAATAACAATAAGAGCATCACAATCACAGTCACTATTCTAACAGGTGAATCTAACTAAACCAAGCAGGTTTAAAAAAAATCTTTTGAAATGTCAGGTACACTTTAAAACACTGGTGTCAATTATATTAACTTTTACCATGTTGTTCAGACCTGTCGGTGCAAAAAACTTTTGACATGCCAAAACGTTTGATTGCATGAGGGAACAAGAGGGGACATGCATGCATTGGCACACATTACTTCCATTCTGTCAATCAGTTCCATCCCCATAGACTAATAATGAAGCCTCAGAAAAGAGATTGTTTAGAGCTAGGGAGTAAAATGTGCTTCCCTGTATCTAGTTTTCCTGATCAGTTGGCGTTTAATTGCTCAGAAAAACTTTTCAGATGTCTCTATGACTTTTTTTAAGAGACAGTATCCATCAAGGATCACACTGGGTCTCAGTCCGAAGACCCGCTGCAATCATCAGTTACATCCGAGGAATGTATGCAGCAGCATTTTCCACTTCCCAGCTGGCTGCTTTATAGTCTATAATGGAGCCCAGTGAGTGCTGTCAGTGAGATTGGTTGGCCAGCTGTCACATTTAACTCTTAGTCCATATAGGTACATGTAGACTATGTTCACACATAGTATTTTCTTTCAGTGTTTTGGTCAGTATTCCAAAATGTGGAAGGGACCAGGAAAAATTATAATTAAAAGATTTGCACAGTTTCTGTGTTTTCAATCTACTCCTGGGTTTGATTTAAAAAATGAAACTATAAAATACTAAGTGTGAACACAGCCTAATACATGTGGCATCATACTATATGTTGTATAATTTGGATGTTTTTCAGCTGACTACACATTGGCTTTTACAAAATTCTAAGTCATGGCTGGTATAGATTTGCACAATAAAATGTAACTTGTTTTCAGTGGTAAGGAATCTCCATTATCCATAACCTATTTATCCTGGTGTCATTCTATATGAATTTAACCACCCCAAAGGGTAATGCTGCAGCAAGGTCTTACTTTACAGCATTTAGTTTAAAGCGAATGGACCACTGGTACATAGATTTTTAGTTTTTGTTTACATAAATAGACCAGCAACGGCACGGGGATGCTGATGCTGCAGTCCTTTTTTTTGCATGAAGCACCGGAGGCAGGCCGGTCGGCCCGCCCCTAGTGTGACAATCTGCCCTGCCCTCTGGGATGCAGCTCCATTAAAATCAATAAAATCGTGTCACAGAGGGCAGGGGGTTTCATTACATGCCCTGTCGGTACTCAGTAATAGATTGGCACCATGCACAGGAAATGGGCGGCTGTTCAAAAAAAGGACTGCGGAATCGGCATCCCTGTGGCGGTGCTGATCCATTCATGTAAGAAAACAAAAAAGTGATGTACCAGTGATACATTCACTTTAATCAAAGTCAAGGCATTTAACCTATTTACATCCAACTGACGTGAATGTATGGAGAAAATGTATTGGGGCAGTATGGAGAGGGCTAAGCTTCTGCTATCTTTGACTGACAGCTGTGGATACAAACTAGCATCAGAGCTAACTCGTTTAACCCCCTAAATGCCATGGTCATCTAAAACATTGAATGCTGGTCCCTCTGTACAGCGAACTCTCCAAAGGGAACTATAAAATAGTAAAATAAAAACATGGTTTTTAAGTAATAAAGAAATCCCTAGTAATAAAATTTAAAATAACCCCCTCTTTCCAATTTTATAGAAATCAAATAAATCTAAACTTCAAAAAAGTTAGGCTAGGTTCACACTGCATTTTGCATCTGTTATCGAACGTTTAATTTTATCGTACAGAAAAACAGTCATTTCAAAAAAAAAAAATTTCAAACCATTTTTTTTAAATAATGTAGGTCAATGAAAAACAGATCCTGATGGACGGCATACAACTGCATCCATTTCTACCATCCATTTTTTTTCCCATAAAACGGATGCAAAAATGCAAAAACCCACTGTGAACCTAGCCTTAACCTAATTGGTATAGCATGGCAAGTAAAAACAAAAAAAAATTGTCACCTCACATCCCAGAGTGATGCCAAAGTCTATCCGAAAGAGTACCAATAAAAAGTACAGGACACAGCATAAAAAAGTTAACCCCTGCACAGCTTTATGGATAAAATAATAAAGTTATAGGGATCAGACTATGGGAATTTTTTTAGGATAAAAGGTTTTCATTTTTTTAAATTTATTTAAAATAAAAACTATATAGAAAGAGTATCACAGTAATTGTACTGACCTGCAGAATAATGTTAGCGTGTCATATTACTGCATGGTGAATGTTGTAAAGGCAACAATTTCATTAAAAAGAACAATTGCTCCTGCAAAAAACAAGCCCTGACACAGCTGACTTGGGACTCTCTGCTGTCCCCACTCACTCACTGATCGCCGTACTGCACACATACAGCCTCTCCCACTGTACTGTATATTCTAATGCATTTGAAATGGGCATTAGAATATACAAAACAATTAGGGAAGGGGGTGGTTGTGTCACTAGCACTGTATTTCAGTAGTATACAGTATATAAGAGCATGCAGTAATTACTAGCAAACTCTGCTTTCTCTACCAGAGAGTGTCTCACACACAGAGTTAGTAAAACAGATCTTCCCTTAGTGTATTGTATATCCTAATGTAATGTGTATTCATTTTATATGTTATTGGGGCTGGTGTAAAAATGACAAAAAAAAATTATATTTACCTATCCCAGTCTGATCTTGCTCTGACATCTCATCTAGGAAGCAGAGAGAACAGATGAGCAGCAGGACCGGAGGGGCTGCAACAGGAGCTGTGCCGGACCAGGGAAGGTAGCATGACTTTTTCTTTCCTTCTTTTTACCTATTTTTACACAAGCCCGTTACATATGCGATTATACCAAAATACCACTTTATGGTGCGTTCACACCTACAGGATCTGCAGCTGATTTTCTGCAGCAGATTTCATTTAAATAACAGAACACAGCATCAAATCTGCTGCAGATCTGCTGCAGATCCTGTAGGTGTGAACGCACCCTTAATGTAGTTTTGTTTATTCCATACTTAAAAAAAAAACATACAGAGCAGACAATGTTTTGATAGATAGATAGATAGATAGACATACACACACATACTTACATATACATGTAAGGGGGAAGCCTTTCTATACACATAAATATATATGTAAGGCTAGGTTCACACTGCGTTTTTGCAATCCATTTTTCTCATCCGTTTTTTGCAAAAAAAAAAACGGATGCATTGACTTCCATTGTAAAAAAAAACGGATCAAAACAGATCCGTTATTTTTGATGGACACAAAAATGTAGCTGGCACTACTTTTGTTTCCGTTAAAAAAAGACGTATTCGTTTTGATCCGTTTTTTTTTAACAATGGAAGTCAATGGAAAAAAGGATCAAAACGGATGCACACAAATGCATTTGTTTTTTTATCCGTTTTTCATCCTTCTTTGCAAAAAAACGGATGAAAAAAACGAATCGCAAAAACGCAGTGTGAACCCAGTCTAAGGGTACAAACCCACTTGCCGGATCCGCAGCGAGTCCCCTTGCTGCGTATTTGCAGCGAGACTCGCTGCGGATCCGGCCCCTATTCTTTCAATGGAAGACAAAATCGCAGCAGGGATGTAAATCCCTGCTGCGATTTTGTCTGCAGCCCGCCCCATTAACCCCCCGGCCGCTGGACATTATACATTACCGGGTCCCCGTTCCTGCTTGCTTCGGGGCTCCCGGTGTCTTCACGGCCCGTCCGGCCAATCAGTGCGCTGCAGCGGGGCAGTGCACTTATTGGGCGGGCGGAACGTGCCGGGAGCCGCCGAAACAAGCAGCAGCGGGGACCTGGTAATGTATACTGTATCCTGCCCGCCCCCCTGCAGCCCCAATCGCCCGCAACCCCCGGCCGCACGATCGCCCCCAGCCCCGCAGCCTCCAGACGCACGATCGCCCCCAGCCCCGCAGCCGCACCATTGCCACCAGCCCCCGGCCGCACCGTTGCCCCCGGCCACACGATCGTCCGCAGCCCCCAGCTGCACGATTGCCCGCAGCCCCCGGCCTCCCCCCCCACCAGGCGATTGTGCGGCCGGGGGCTGGGGGCGATCGTGCGGACGGGGGCTGGGGGCGATCGTGCGGCCGGGGGCGATCGTGCGGCTGGGGGCTGGGGCGATCGTGCGGCCTGGGGCGATCGTGCGGCCTTGGGCGATCGTGTGGCCGGGGGCGATCGTGCGGCTGGGGGCTGCGGGGCTGGGGGCGATCGTGCGGCCGGGGGCTGCAGGCGATTGTGCGGCCGGGGGCTGGTGGCAATGGTGCAGCCGGGGGCAACGGTGCGGCCGGGGGCTGGTGGCAATGGTGCGGCTGGGGGCGATCGGGGCTGCAGGGGGGCGGGCAGGATATACATTACCTGATCCTGGCTCCTGCTTGCTTCGGCGGCTCCTGGCATGCTGCCCCGCCGCAGTGCACTGATTGGCCGGGCGAGCCGTGAAGACACCGCAAGCAGGAACAGGGACCCGGTAATGTATAATGTCTGGCGGCCGGGGGGGTTAATGGGGCAGGCTGCAGACAGTTTCGCTGCTATTGAAAGTATAGGGCCGGGATCTGCAGCGAGTCTCGCTGCAAAAACGCAGCAAGGAGACTCGCTGCAGATCCGGCAAGTGGGTTTGAACCCTAAAGGTAGAACTGTATCTGAGAAGTACGTTTAGTCTTATTCATTGTACTTAAAAGCAACCTGTTATCATGTCATGGTGTCTGAGCCACGAGTCACTGGCCAATTCCAGGCCCTGATTGATAGATCTCTCCTATACTTAGGGCTGGGCAATTAATCAAATTAATATGATGATATGATTTTTTGCCAGGATGTGTGGCGGTGACATTGAGGCAGCCAGGTGCTTAGTGCCCTTTCTGCCATGGCCCAGCTATAAGACCCCCCAGAGATGGCGGCACAGGTCAGGCTCGGTCCGGCACACAAGCCCCTGCTCTCTCCAGGTGCAGGAAATGGAGACCCCAGCAGGACTGGGGATAGGATGCTGCCTGCAGACCTATGTAAACCCCACCCGTTACATGTACAGGTGGCAAGGCTCCTCATTCAGCGACATAAAGACGGTAAATAAAGAATCAGGGGAGGGGGACACCAGAGAAAACGTACAGCAGGGCAATACACAGGGCAGTGTAATGTCTGTATATACTGTGGCAGTCTCCTCCATGTACACTGTGCCAGCCCTAATGCTGTGTATACAGACACTGCACTGCCACAGTATATACAGAATCTGTATATATGGTGTCCTGTACAGTATAGTGCTGTTCTGTATTGTACTGTAGAGATTAAACTGGGCACTTATCAATGTAATAAATGGGTATTGCAGGTAATTATTGGTCGGTGCTGGAACCAATTAAACACATTATTTCTTATGGTAAGACACTGCTCGGTTCTCAAACTGCCTTTCGGAACCCATTGAGTTTGAGATCTGAGGTACCACTGTGTATATATATATATATATATATATATATATATATATATATATATATATATATAAAATGGGGGAGATTTATCAAACATGGTGTAAAGTGAAACTGGCCCAGTTGCCCCTAGCAACCAATCAGATTACACCTTTCATTTTCCAAAGAGTCTGTGAGGAATGAAAGGTGGAATCTGATTGGTTGCTAGGGGCAACTGAGCCAGTTTCACTTTACACCATGTTTGATAAATTCTCCCCCTATGTACTGTGTCAGTGCAGTGTCTGTATATACTGTGACAGTCTTCTCCTTGTACACTGTGCCAGTCCTGGAGCTGTGTATAGAGACACTGCACTATTTTGACGTCCGCAGTGATAACGTCCGTTATTCAACCCAATGTGCACATTGGACGTCCGTCCGTTGATTGACTTCAATGCATTGCATTGCAGTCAGTTAAATCGCGGCAATAACGGACGTTATTTTAAAATGCAAAAGCTGCCTCCTTTTCTCTATTTCTGACGTTGTGTGAACATAGCCATGGGGTGACCGGGCTAAGTAAATGTCCCCACAGATGGACACCCTTGGATGTCCTCCAGCTGTAGGAAGCAGCATAAGGCTTCCGCCTGTTGTTCTCCAGGTTCCATACACCAGCAAGCACAGCTGAGGAAACCCCTCTCTGAATTTTAATCCAGAAATATGAAAATGCAAATGGAAATTGTTTGATGTATGAGGAGACGTTATCTAATTAGGGCGTAAGAAATGTAATCTTTCCAGCAGGCAGGTCATATAATTAATGCTAATTTAACGCTCAGATTCTCAGCCATTAATTTTTATTCTCTTAACTGTAGTTTGGCAGGGGCCCCTAGTCCTCAGCAATGGATGTGAGCGCACACTGGCTCTTTAGAGTGAATTATCTTGGACCTCCTGGTTTCAATAACAAGATCACATCATGTATGCATTATTAAACCTTGTAATTGAATGGTCCATAGTTTGCATATCAGACGATTAAAATAATATGTTTTCCTTTTCTTCCAACACGTAATGTTAAAGCCTCTGCGAATATTTGGTGATTCTGATAATTATCAACAAATTACTACAAATGTTCTCTTCATTACAGTCATTTCTTTCAAGCAGGTTTTTTTTTTTTTTCTCCTTTTTTTTCTCAAAATGTGAATATCATTATCCATTTCCTCTTTTCTTATGAACTGATTAACTTTTAAAGAACATCATATGTTATCAGAGAAAAGAATACTTTGAGGGTGGCTCTTGTATTATTAATGCAGAGAGTTACATGAAGTGCTGAGAGGAAGACAGACTAGTGTTTAAGTAGATCGCTCTGCGGATTACGTCTGCGTACCCCACATCAATCACAGAGGTGCCCCCATCTCTAGCGTCATATGTCATGCTGGGGCTCCTGCGAGGCACTTGTCTCAGGTTTTATGCTTATGCAGTAACTAGTTCTATATTCCATACATGTGGATTTGGAATTCTATATGTGACCAAGCTAATAAAAACAAGAATCCTTATATCGGTGTAATTGGATTAGTAGTTTTTGCTTTGTAAGTGAGTTGAGTATGGCAAAGCACAGGTATCCTAGTGTATGTGTGATATGAGATGTGTGTATGTGCATTGTCTGAGTAGTATAGCTATGCTAGTTAGAGTAATATAGAATGTAACATAAGGCTATGCTCACACATAGCATAGCCTAAAACTGTTCTTTGTAAGTATTAAAAAATATATACAGTAATACCTTTGTTTAAGGGTAACTTGGTTTAAGAGCTTTTTGGTTTAAGAGCTCACAGTTTTTCAAAATTGTGACTTGGTTTAAGAGCATTGCTTTGGTTTAAGAGCTCCCGGTACTGGGTGGGAGCAGGAGTGGGGGAGGGGCATGGTCTGCACAGCAGGGTCTACAGCCCTGTACTCTGACCCAGGAAGTCTCCCTCACTTCCCAAATCATAGCAGATCCACTTCAGGCTGGGGTTTGCATCAGGGACAGGACTGTGGGGGTAATCTCTCCATAGCTGTAACCCCTCCCTCCCCGGACAGAGAGTGCTGCATGTATGTGCCCACATCTGCCCTGCTCATTCCTTCATGCTCCCTGCAGTCTCTATCCGCCCTTGTGTTTCCCAACCTCTCCATTACTGTACAGTAACTTATAATACCACATATGTTATTCAGAATAATAAATCATTATTTTTGGGGTGTGGAACCAATTGTTTGCATTTCTATGATTTCTTATGGGAAAATTTGCTTTGGTGCCTTGGATTACGAGCATAATTCGTTCCGGGGCTGTGCTTGGAATCCAAATCCACTCTTAACCCTTTCCCGCATGAGGACGTAACTGTACATCCTCGCACGGGTGCGGGCGTTCAGAGCGGGGCCACGCGGCGACCCCGCTCTGAACTGCCGCGGTCCTGGGTGCCGCTTGTAGCCCGGGACCGGGGGTATTAGCGGGCTCGGTCCGATCGCCGGGCCCGCTAATACAGTAATCAGATGCAGCTGTCAAACATGACAGCTGCATCCGATTACCGTACGCAGCATTTCCCTGGTGTCTAGTGGGTGAGATCGCTCCTCCGGGACGTTGTCCCGGAGGAGTGATCTCCGTTACTGAAGCCGGCCAGGGACTCGTCCAAGATGGCGCCGTCCCTGACTCGGTACTCGTTTGTTTTCAGCTGCAGCAGCCGAAAGCAAACGAGTGCCGATCTCATTGATCTTTGCTGTATAACTATACAGCAAAGATCTCAATGAGAGATCAAAGTATATATACTAGAAGTCCCCTAGGGGGCGTCTAGTATATGTGTAAATAAAAAAAAAAAGTATTGTTATAAGTAAAAAGCCCCCTCCCCTAATAAAAGTCTGAATCACCCCCCTTTTCCCAGGTTTTAAATAAAAGTAAATAAATAAATAAACATGTCTGTATTGCCGCATGCGTAATCGCCCGAACTATTAATTAATCACATTCCTGATCTCGCACGGTAAACGGCGTCAGCGCAAAAAAATCCCAAAGTGCAAAATTGCGCATTTTTGGTCGCATCAAATCCAGAAAAAATGTAATAAAAAGCGATCAAAAAGTTGCATATGCACAATCAAGGTACGAATAGAAAGTAAACATCATGGCGCAAAAAATGACACCTGACAGCCCCATAGACCAAAGGATAAAAGCGTTATAAGCCTGGGAATGGAGCGATTTTAAGGAACATATATTTGTTAACAATGGTTTGAATTTTTTACCGGCCATCAGATAAAAGAAAAGTTATACATGTTACATATCGTTTTAATCGTAACAACTTGAGGAACATGCATAACAAGTCAGTTTTACCCCAGGGCGAATGGCGTAAAAACACATTCCCCCCCAAATAAAAGAAATGAGGTTTTTTTTTTCCATTTCACCACACTTTGAATTTTTTTCTGGTTTCGCAGTTTACTTTATGCAAAAATTCAGCCTGTCATTGCAAAGTACAATTAGTGACGCAAAAAATAAGGGCTCATGTGGGTCTGTAGGTGTAAAAATGCAAGTGCCATGGCTTTTTAAGCACAAGGAGGAAAAAACGAAAACACAAAAACGAAAATTAGCCTGGTCCCGAAGGGGTTAAACCAAAGAAAAATTTCCCATAAGAAATCATAGAAATGCAAACAATTGGTTCCACACCCCAAGAATAATTATTTTATATTCTAAATAAACAGCTGAATATCATATTATAAGTTACTATACAGTATAGCAATCAGCATGTGATGCATAAAACTGAAAAAAAAAAACAGAAGCATTTTGCAGATACAAGATGGAACTGCATATCTCCATAATGCAGTAGCGTAGTACAATAGGCTAGAATAGAGAAGCAGGGCAGCTGTCAGAGGTCTGTGTGGTCACATGACAGCAATGGGGAAGGGGGTGGGGGTGTTCAGCATATATACACAGATCCCTATATACAGATCCTTTACAAGTGTTTCCTTTGCATTTGTCTAGGCAATGGTAAAGCCTTGTCATCTACTGTGGGAGTTGTGGGTGTGCATTTCAAACTACTAATAAAAAATAATAATAATAATGACAATAATAATAATAACCAACAATAATATTATAATAGAAGTAAAAAGACAAAAAAGAAAATCACATTCTAATTTAGGTGAAATGAGATGTTTTGTGGGTTAAATGAGTCTCATGAAACATAGAACAGTAACAAACGTAAGATTGTTGACAGAAAAAGACCACCTAGTCCATCTAGTCTGCCCTTTAATATTGTTATATTAGTATGACATATAAAAAATCTCTACATCTCAGATCAAAATGGCAAAATAGCAAATGATGCAATACACTTGTTTTTTCATTAGTGTTCTGGTCCCCCATCACCTTTTTTGTTTCTTTTTATCCCGCGCTGCCCTCGCTGTTTCCCACATGCCTGCTGACCTGAGGTCCATTGTGACAACACATCAGGTGACCAACAGTGACATTACTATGGACATCACATCAGAGCTCAGGGACACAATAGGAGCAGTAGGGTACCGGAGTTAAATCTGTAGGGTAAATATTATGCACAGTTTGATATTTTTCCATAAATTTCAACTAAATTCCACAAAAAAACTATAAGCACTATGAGAAAATGAGCACTGCCTAGTAGTAGAGGTGTACAAAAGGAAAAAAAATAAATATATTTAAACTAAATTTAGGTATCATGACTAGATTAGTACTGTTTGCGTTCTTTGTTCAGTTTTAGGCTAGCGTGACACACACTGTAAAATAAAAGATAAACACCACTTGTAATTCTTAGTGAAAATAAAACAATGTGTGAACAGAGGGAAAAAACAGCTGTATTTTAGAAAGACAGGTGGTAAATAATGAGTCCGTTATTCTATACCTTAGACCGCATTATTATATTGAAAATACAGCTGTATTTTTGGCCTCAGGATTAAAGCCGTATCTTTCTTTTATTTAACGGTGTGAACATGGGAACATGAGGAGTGAAAAAGATAAAGTCAGCCATGTTTGAATTTTTGTAGAACAGTCGCTAGTCGATGAATGATCTTTACCATGAAGGAATGTTTCTAGAGAAACATTCGGCATCATTGATTATGTAGGACCAGTCTGAATGACTGTAACAGTCAATATGGACTAAAATGCATATGGCTGCAAGAGCAACAAATAAGTCACTATATATTTGTTTAACTATCGACCTACTTCTATATAATATTTATGGCCACCTTTAGTGGCTGTGCATGTATCTTAGGCCTCATCACCTGTCTGTAATATGACCTGAAATTGTGGACGGCACTACAGATGTATATCCATAGTTGTTTGCAATACACAGACATCCACATAGATAGTGATCCCTGCCGCAATGGCAGGTGTGTACTAGCACTGGTACTTTTTTTCTTCTTTTATTTTTGCACCATGGATCTACACCCAGTAACACATGCATACGGACCTATGAATGGAGTCATTGAAATATATAGGTCCATAGGGCAGTCCACAATTACAGGCCAGATTATGCATGTGTGAATGAGGCCTTAGTCTAACAGGCTCTAGTTCAGTATTTATGTTTTTCAGACTTTATTCTATCTATACTTTAACGCAGGAGTAGGGAACCTTGGCACTTCAGCTGTTCTGAAGCTACAACTCCCATCATGCCAAAGCTACAGTAGGTGGGTTGTATCGGTGCCATCCACTGTATGAGGATATTGAAGCAAATTGGTAAAAAGGCAAAATATTTGTATTGTTATTGGGAAAAAGGCAAAATATTTGTATTGTTATTGGGAAACAGGCAAAATATTTGTATTGTTATTGGGAAAAAGGCAAAATATTTGTATTGTTATTGGGAAAAAGGCAAACTATTTGTATTGTTATTGGGAAAAAGGCAAAATATTTGTATTGTTATTGGAAAAAAGGCAAAATATTTGTATTGTTATTGGGAAAAAGGCAAAACATTTCTATTGTTATTGGGGAAAAGGCTAAATATTTGTATTGTTATTGGGAAAGAAGCAAAATATTTGTATTTGCACTTATGAAGAAAAATAGATACGGGCACTGCCTCACTTAAATTGCTGGGGTTGGTATTACTAATGAGTGTGGACCTGTGATTTAACATGATCACTGGTTGGTGCTCACTAGAGATGAGCGAACCTCGAGCATGCTCGAGTCCATCCGAACCCGATCGTTCAGCATTTGATTAACGGTGGCTGCTGAAGTTGGATAAAGCTCTAAGATTGTCTGGAAAACATGGATACAGCCAATGACTATATCCATGTTTTCCACATAGCCTTAGGGCTTTATCCAATTTCAGCAGCCACCACTAATCAAATGCCGAACAATCGGGTTTCGGATGAACCCGAGCATGCTCGAGGTTCGCTCATCTCTAGACTGCTCACTTAAAATTCAAGTATTATACAACACCCAATTTCTTGTAGAAAAATAGAAGAGGGCACTCACCATTCAAGCACCATAGCATGCACGAAAAGAAATAAAGGAGATCACGTTGAATGGTGAGTGCCCTTTTTCTATTTTTCTACAAGAAATTGAAAATATTTGTATTGTTATTTTGCGTTTTGACTAGGCACTATACACGGTAATCTCGCTTTCTGACATCAGCAATACAACCATGAGACTTGCAGAGACTTCCTAACAAATACATTGACTGCTCTGTGGTGGTAACTGATATAACAGATAAACATATAGACCTGCTTCTGAAGTGTGTATAGAGGTGGATAGGGGCTCCTTTCCTGTGTGAAGTATAAGCAGCTCTTTCCACCTACTCAATATCTTCAGTGTCTATCACTCTGTCTTGTTTACATCCTATAGAAATGACTTTCCTGTGCACTTCTACTATTCCTCCCTGCCTTTCATTTTCCACAGATGATAAAAAGCGCAATATATAACACTGCTGTCCTGATGTAATTCCTGTATACCAACAGCAAAGCTGTTACATCCCTATACTAGACGAGGTTTTGCTGAATAACATAGTCGGCTCGGCTGCATTGCCATGCTTCTGCATAATTTCTATGTATATAGTACAATGTTCTATAGCCTGCTTTACGGTATATTTGCATAGCTGTGAATGCCGACTAGATTTTCTCTTTTTTATATATAAAGTAGCTCGGGAGCTTTTTTGATTTTTTTATTTGTGTCTTTCGGGTCGTTTGGGTGAAGTAATGAGAATTTACACTTAATTGATGCACTTAGTAATTGTGCTACAGAGGCCACCAGGTAACTTCAATACAGCTCAAATACAGCTATCAAGGGGCACATTCATATTCAAAGCAAAGTGGCTACTTGGGATTACAATTGTAGCCCTGTGTGAGATACTTACATAACAAAAACAAATAAAAGTTTTTTCCTGTTCACCTACAATGCTACAATGTAAGAATATACATGGAATGTACAGTATGGGCAATGTAATAGTGTACATAAGATGTGTATGATAGATAGATAGATAGATAGATAGATAGATAGATAGATAGATAGATAGGAGATAGATAGATAGATAGATAGATAGATAGATAGATAGATAGGAGATAGATAGATAGATAGATAGATAGATAGATAGATAGATAGATAGATAGGAGATAGATAGATAGATAGATAGATAGATAGATAGGACATAGATAGATAGATAGATAGATAGATAGATAGATAGATAGATAAATAGATACAGCTTTTTCAGAGTAAAACCAGAGATGAAATTTAGCTGGTTCAGACTAATTCTCATAGACTGGTTCTTAAAATAATGTGTGACCAACGTATGTGCAATTATTTGAATTGAAGTCAATTCAAACAACGGCCTTTGTTTCACACAATGTATTGTGTGAAACAATACATTCAAAAAAATGATTATGTCAATTATTTCTGGCTGTTGTCTATAGACTTCAATGCAATTTTCATTTAAAACAACGGCTGTTGTTTTGAGTGTCAAATAACAAACGTTGTTTATACGATGTGTGAACATAGCTTTATAGTTAAGGGTGCAGTATGTGCTGCTTTTACATTTAGGAAGTACCATGTGTAAGGCTTTTATACTTAGGAGGTTCCATGTGTAAGGCTTTGGCTTTTATATTTAGGAGGTACTATGTGTAAGGCTTTTATATTAAGGGGCACTAATATATTCAGGGCACACAGTATATGGCTAGGTTCCCATGATGTTTTTCTTGTCTGTTTATATTTTTTTAAAATGACGTCCATTACTTTAGACAGTGAAATGACGGCTGTTGGTGCGTTATTCTAGTTTAGGTGGACTAATTGCCCTTTGGATTTGTCTTTAATTAAAAAGTCCTTTTAATTTATTAGTAAAGACAGTGAAAAAAAGAAAAACCGCGTGTGAACAACAAAAAAAATAATGTCTGTTGTTTGCAAAAGACGTCCGATATTAAATAAAATATTTATTAAAACTATAATACTGAACATAGCCTAAAACATTATTATATTCAAGGAGCACAGGATGTGACATTATTTGATTCAGAGCTCAGAGTTTGTGGTGTTTTTAAAGGGCATTATGTGGCAGTATTACATTATAGGGGCGCAAGGTTTTAAACAATTATGTTTATCTCAGATGTTCTGCATAAATAAGACATGGGTGGCAAACCCAGCAAAGATAATTCCTGACCCCAAAACGTCATGGAGGGGGTTCATATAAATAACACAGAGAACAACTCCAGTAAGAGAAGACACCACCTGTGAGTACATTCTCATTTACTTGTAGTTTGCAAAACAACAACTCATGTCATACATTACTATTGCTAAGATCACACTTAAAGGGGTATTCTGATGACAGATAGAAAGAAATGATACTTATTAGCCATCTGCCTTAGTTCTGAAATCACCAAAGTTGTTTTAAACTACACAGCCCGGAATGCATTGCTTTCCCTCAGCTGTTCATCACATCCTGCTCACCCACCCGTCCTTCCCATCCCCCTTTCTCCCTGCATCCTGCCCAGACCTGCTACAGATCATTGCTTATCAAATCTCTTCACACAGCAAGTCTGCAATTATTGATAACGCTATATGAGTAAGTTGTATGTCTTGGGGTGATAGTATTATTAATTCTGGGATATTCCTTGAATAATTGTTTGTCATTGCAGTTTGGTTCCAGTACTGTATATATGAAATAAGCACAGTACTGGTTCTTTATGTGCCTACTAATCTTTGTTTTGGCACTGTATGTATTTAGCTAGGTTCTGGTATCATTTCAAATGTTAAGCTTGGTTCTAATACTGTTTTTAGATTTTGAGATTGGTTCTGTTACAGTATTTCGATTTTGAGATTGGTTCTGTTGCTGTATTTATATTTAGGTATTAGCAGACTCTGTGTGGGCCAATCAGGTCTGGTGCTGGCATTCCATGCCTCCTTAGTATTTCAGTATTTAATCAGGGTACCCTGCTGGTCACAGTGACTGCGATGGGTCTTTCTGAACTCCAATAGTGTATATCAAGTTGAGTGTCCAGCTTTCCCAGTATCCATTTGTCTGACCTGTTTTCTGTCTTTCTGTGTCTGACCCTTAAGCTAGTTTTCTGGTTTTAATCGTGTCTTGTGATTTTGCTCACACAAGCTCTTACTTACATGCCAGATAATTTAAAGGGGTACTCTGGTGAAAATCTTTTTTCTTTTAAATTAACTGGTTATACAGATTTGTAATTTACTTCTATGTACAAATCTTATGTCCCTCCCATACTTATGAGCTGCTGCACGTCCTGCAGAAAGTTGTGTTTTATTTTCAGTCTGACAGAGCTCTCTCTCTGCTGCCACTTCTGTCCATGTCAGGAACTGTCCACAGCAGGATAAGTTTTCTATGGGGATTTGATGCTTCTCTGAACAGTTCCTGACATGGACAGATGTGGCAGCAGAGAGCACTACAAAGAATACACCACCTACTTCATGAAATACAGCAGCTGATAAGTACTGGAAAACTGGAGATTTTTAAATAGAAGTAAATTACAAATGTATATAACTTTATGAAAAAAGTTGATTTGAAAGAAAAAGATTTACCCCTTTAATAGTGGATCTTGAATACTGTAGTTAATATTCGGATAGGAATAATGTTTTGTGCTACACATACCCCCACAGTGGGCATATGGCATCCTAAATTGGGAACCTATTATTAAAATTGAACTCTTACCCTTGGGTACAACTAATAGAAAACACATAAGAAACATGACAACATCCCGGCGATCTATCATTAGGATCATTATACATCCTACATATTCCGATTCTTCATAACTAACAGAGCGTTTTCCATCGGCAGCTAAAATTACAGCACAGTAAGAGATGAATCTACTAAAAGAAAACTTTAAGGAAACTTGCGATAAATTCCTCCATTTATTTGTCTAGTGGGAATCAATATCCTGTCACCATAGCACCTGGAAAGTGGGCAATTTGAAAGCTGATCCATATATGCATGTGAATATATTTTAATATCAGGAAAGCTATGATATGTCTCAGTCATTTTCCATCCATTTTGTTTAGATTTTTTTTTTTAGCTTTGAAATGTGTTTTCTATATGCCTTAGGGAAAAGCCAGCAGCAAGTGTTACTATAGACGTGTCATAAATTCATCCCTTCCACTGTAGTCTTCTTAGTTGTTTCATTAGAAGAGCCAGCTGCCTTTATGCGGAGATGGGGATTTTTTTTTTTTTTTTAAGCAATCACTTGTGAAGGAAGCCTGGGCCTCAGTTTTGTCCCTTTGGCCCTTAAAGTTGAAGCCTCATTCAAGCGCTGGGTTTATGCACCAAATCAGGCTCCTTGTCTTGTGAGAGCTGCACTGAAGACATGCACGGAGTGTTCACCATTGAATGGCTCATACAGAGGAGGTTAAAAGGGGAAGGGTGGGGGAGACCAAAACATTCACTCTTCACAATAGTTACATTAAATGCGACCAGCAATATGCATTACAAAGAGACACCTCCATTTTCATTGTACTGACAGACTAAAGCCTCAACCCCATTCCTTCACCAATCTGGGGTTAGTGAACCAAAAATGGATATAGCATACATACAGCACTAGTGGAATCCACCGAGAAAATACTTTATGTCATCATTGCCACCACAGAACAAAACAAATGTTCTAACTTCACCCATTACAGCTAGTATTTTCTTAGGGAACCAGGCAGCTGAACAATCATATGTGGGTGAATACAGTACTAGCTTTCTGTGTGCTGAAAGTTGTTGTTTTATTTTGTTAGTTTTTTTTTTTTTTTTAATCTTAGGACTTTGTTAAACAAAGGAGGAGCTGGGGACTGGGCCGTTTTACTAGTGGAATCAAATAAATATTGGACTCGGCATATTGCTTCTATGATTTTCTGTAGAGTTGTTCTTGTGGTTGTGGTGGTGGTGGTTATTATTATTATTATTATTATTATTATTATTATTATTATTATTATTATTACCTTAGCCATTATAGTATATTATTCTTCATAATATTTACAGAGTGGTGCAATAATTAAGGAGGAAAAGAGAAAAATAGAGATGGATGATAGATAGATAGATAGATAGATAGATAGATAGATAGATAGATAGATAGGAGATAGATAGATAGATAGATAGATAGATATTAGATAGATAGATAGATAGATAGGAGATAGATAGATAGATATTAGATAGATAGATAGATAGATAGATAGATAGATAGATAGATAGATAGATAGGAGATAGATAGATATTAGATAGATAGATAGATAGATAGATAGATAGATAGATAGATAGGAGATAGATAGATATTAGATAGATAGATAGATAGATAGATAGGAGATAGATAGATAGATAGATAGATAGATAGATAGATAGATAGATATTAGATAGATAGATAGATAGATAGATAGATAGATATTAGATAGATAGATAGATAGATAGATAGATAGATAGATAGATAGATAAGAGATAGATAGATAGATAGATAATAGAGAGATAGATAACTAGATAGTATATATTATTGCTATTAATGCTGTTGTTTAGGATGGGGATATGTATACCTTGAAATTACAGCTTGGTTTAAGAGTAACTTGGATTAAGAGCGTTTTGATTTAAGAGCTCACAGTGTTTCAAAATTGTGACTTGGTTTAAGAGCATTGCTTTGGTTTAAGAGCTCCCTGTACTGGGTGGGAGCGCGAGTGGAGGAGGGGCATGGTCTGCATAGTGGGGTCTACAGCACTGTACTCTGACCCAGGAAGTCTCCCTCACCTTCCAAACCATAGCAGATCCACTCCAGGCTGGAGCTTACATCAGGGGACAGGTCTGTGGAGATAATCTCTTCATAGCTGTATCCCCTCTCTCCCTGGACAGAGAGTGCTGCTGTACTGTGCCCACATCTGTCCTGCTCATTCCTTCCTGCTCCCTGCAATCTCTGTCAGCCCTTGTGTTTCCCATCCTCTCCATTATGGGGATCTGCATTTCCATCCTGTATCTACAAACTGCTGCTGTTATTTTCAGGTTTATGCCCCTACTATACATTATACTCCACATGCTCATTGCTATACTGTACAGTAACGAATAATATCATATATTCAGCTGTTTCTAAATCTTTGTTTCATTTGTTTACCATGTTATTCAGAATAAAAAAATATTATTTTTGGAGTGTGGAACCAATTGTCTGCATTTCAATGATTTCTTATGGGAAGTTTTGCTTTGGTTTAAGAGTGAATTTGGATTACAAGCACAGTCCAGGAACGAATTATGCTCCTAATCCAAGGTACCACTGTATATATGTTTAATTATTATTTATCTATTTATGTTCAAGTAGCATAATGTACTTCCTGTTTTTACAGAATTTTCAGTGCCTTTGGAAGAAGGTGACCCAATCTACTGACCCGCCATAGTAGAAGGACCCGGGACCTGCCTGGGTGTTAGTAAGTAAGAAGTCCAGGGCTGGTTAGGAGGGATAATGCAGTAGTTGAAAGCTTTGCATGAGCTGTTTGAAATATCCTATATTTGAAATGGAGCACAGCCCTGGTATTTGTTCAGCTGCTTTGAAGAGTGAATGAGCTGAACCCAGCTCTGCAGTGTGTACCCTAGGCACAGCATCACATTCACCTTGCACAGACATGAGAGAGGAAAGCCTGGATCTCTAGGCAGCTAATAATGCACCTCACACTCTGTCATTCAGCCTCTAGGACTCCTTCCACTGAAGCCTCATTTACATGGACCTCTGTGCCAGAGGTAGGACCACTAAGCTCACCAAAGTCACCAAAGTCTCTGTTATATCCACTACTAGAGGGCTCAGCAAGACTTTACATTTCCCTAGTGAGCAGCTAGTATAAGTGATAGCCACTTCAGTGCCTGATCAATAAATATTACTCTCCAGGGTGGTCACATTCCAGTAGCTGTTCCATTGGGTAAAGCAATTTCACATACATACATACATACATACATACATACATGATGACAATGATGAGGACAAAAGATAGATAGATAGATAGATAGATAGATAGATAGATAGATAGATAGACAATCGATTCATAGATGGATACATAAATAAATAGATTAATAGACAGATAGATATATAATTGAAATATGAAAGATAATGAATAGACAGATAGATGAAGATAGATAGATAGCTAGATAGATAGCTAGATAGATAGATAGATAGATAGATAGATAGATAGATAGATAGATAGATGATAGATAGATAGATAGATACTGTAGATAGATAGATAGATAGATAGATAGATAGATAGATAGATAGATAGATAGATAGATAGATAATAGATAGATAGATAGATACTGTAGATAGATAGATAGATAGATAGATAATAGATAGATAGATAATAGATAGAAGATAGATAGATAGATAGATAGATAGATAGATAGATAATAGATAGATAGATAGAAGGGAGATAGATAGATAGATAGATAGATAGATAGATAGATAGGAGATAGATAGATAGATAGATAGATAGATAGATAGATAGATAGATAGATAGATAATAGATAGATAATAGATAGATAGATAATAGATAGAAGATAGATAGATAGATAGATAGATAGATAGGAGATAGATAGATAGATAGATAGATAATAGATAGATAGATAGAAGGGAGATAGATAGATAGATAGATAGATAGATAGATAGATAGATAGATAGATAGATAGGAGATAGATAGATGAAAATAGATAGATAATAGATAGGAGATAGATAGATAGATAGATAGATAGATAGATAGATAGATAGATAGGAGATAGATAGATAGATAGATAGATAGATAGATAGATAGATAGATAGATAGATAGATAGGAGATAGATAGATGAAAATAGATAGATAATAGATAGGAGATAGATAGATAGATAGATAGATAAATAGGAGATAGATAGATAGATAGATAGATAGATAGATAGATAGATAATAGATAGATAGATAGATAGATAGATAGATAATAGATAGATAGATAATAGATAGATAGATAGATAGATAGATAGATAGATAGATAATAGATAGATAGATAGAGCTGTAACTTCAATACAGCACGAATACAGCCATCAAGGGGCACATTCATATTGAAAGCAAAGTGGCTACTTGGGATTACAATTGTAGCCCTGTGTGAGATACTTACATAACAAATACACGTTTTTTCCTGTTCACCCTTTTGTCTTACAAGTCACACTGCTACAATGTAGGAATATACATGGAATGTACAGAATAGGCAATGTAATAGTATACACAGCTGAGATAGATATAATATTGTGGCTCTGACACTACTAGTCATCACTGATCGCACAGAAAATGAAAGTGAAGAGATGGAGGATGATGCTGCACTAAACTTGTATTGTGTTCAGGTAAAGTTTATTACTGATACAAGAACAGTCATTTTGCCACTAAATGCGCTGTAATGTATGGGATGTATAACCTATACATGTTATGGGATATATGGGATGTATAACCTATACACGTTATGGGATATATGGGATGTATAACCTATACACGTTATGGGATATATGGGATGTATAACCTATACACGTTATGGGATATATGGGATGTATAATATATACATGTTATGGGATGTATAATATATACATGTTATGGGATATATGGGATGTATAACCTATACACGTTATGGGATATATGGGATGTATAACCTATACATGTTATGGGATATATGGGATGTATAACCTATACACGTTATGGGATATATGGGATGTATAACCTATACACGTTATGGGATATATGGGATGTATAATATATACATGTTATGGGATATATGGGATGTATAATATATACATGTTATGGGATGTATAACCTATCCATATTATGGGATATATGGGATGTATAACATGTACATATTATGGGATGTATGGGATGTATAACCTATCCATGTTATGGGATGTATGGGATGTATAACATGTACATATTATGGGATGTATAACCTATCCATATTATGAGATCTATGGGATGTATAAGATACAGGGGGAGCAGATAAGCAGTGCAGTGTATCCAGGTAATTCAGTGCAGCAGACAGGATATGATACAGTCCCCTGACAGTCTTCTCCTTGATGTTATCTGACACTGTGATTGGACTTTACCCATTAGTGATTAGACGCTGCCTACATGTTAACCCCTGCTTTACCTGACACTACACACTCACTTAGATATCTACATGTATATTGCTCTGCTTGTAGGATGGGGATGGTTTATACTGGAATATGTAAAGTAACTGGGGAGGTAGATTTTCCCATCCATCCAGAGTACACAATGTATTTATCAGGAAGCCTGTGCAGACCAGTCATCTACTGGTTATGTACTGGTAGTAGTGTACTATTGTAGATAGATAGATAGATAGATAGATAGATAGATAGATAGATAGATAGATAGATAATAGATAGGATATATATATATATAGAGAGAGAGAGAGAGAGAGAGATTGATTGGTAGTAGAATTGTTGTACATGAATGGGTTATATGAATGTTGCTGTACACCAGCCAGGAGGGATAGATGGGAGGAAGAAAAAGTTCGTCAGAAGCAGCAGCAGCAGATCCATAACACTCACCATGGTAGGAAGTATAATCTATACACTACAGGTATATCCCACAGTATAATATAATCCATCTATACACTACAGGTATATACCACAGTATAATATAATCCATCTATACACTACAGGTATATACCACAGTATAATATAATCCATCTATACACTACAGGTATATACCACAGTATAATATAATCCATCTATACACTACAGGTATATCCCACAGTATAATATAATCCATCTATACACTACAGGTATATCCCACAGTATAATATAATCCATCTATACACTACAGGTATATACCACAGTATAAAATAATCCATCTATACACTACAGGTATATCCCACAGTATCTTATAATCCATCTATACACTACAGGTATATACCACAGTATCTTATAATCCATCTATACACTACAGGTATATCCCACAGTATAATATAATCCATCTATACACTACAGGTATATACCACAGTATAACATAATCCATCTATACACTACAGGTATATACCACAGTATAATATAATCCATCTATACACTACAGGTATATCCCACAGTATAATATAATCCATCTATACACTACAGGTATATCCCACAGTATAATATAATCCATCTATACACTACAGGTATATCCCACAGTATAACATAATCCATCTATACACTACAGGTATATCCCACAGTATAATATAATCCATCTATACACTACAGGTATATCCCACAGTATAACATAATCCATCTATACACTACAGGTATATCCCACAGTATAATATAATCCATCTATACACTACAGGTATATCCCACAGTATAACATAATCCATCTATACACTACAGGTATATCCCACAGTATAATATAATACATCTATACACTACAGGTATATACCACAGTATAAGGTTTAGTGAGAAAATCAGAACGGACCAAATCCAATAGTAATCCCTGAGAGCCATGTCCCCCATCCAGCTGCCAGGCACCAAGGGTGACAACCACTGATGGGGCCAGTATATAGCAGGGGGTCACTGAGTGACACTTACACATCATCCCACATCACATTTATATTATATAATAGTCACTGTGCCGATCCCCCTATATGTAGAGAAATGTGGGGGGAAACTTACTTATGGCACAGGTGATAATAGGTTATCAAACTATAGACGGGGGGCACACGAAGTGTAACATTATCAATAATTCATATATGATCAATACATACACACGTGGAGAGAGAGAAATGGAGAGTGAATAAAAATAAATAGAAAAATAGATACTGAATGGATAGATAGATAGATAGATAGATAGATAGATAGATAGATAGATAGATAATTTGATTGATTGATTGATTGATTGATTGATTGATTGATTGATTGATAAATTTTAAATGAATGAATAAAATAGAGAGAAACAAATAGAGAGACTACACAATATATAATAAATGGATGAATGGGGAGATAGATAGATAGATAGATAGATAGATAGATAGATAGATAGATAGGAGATAGATAGATAGATAGATAGATGATAGATAGATAGATAGATATAGATAGATAGATAGGAGATAGATAGATAGATAGATAGATAGATAGATAGATAGATAGATAGATAGGAGATAGATAGATAGATAGATAGATAGATAGATAGATAGGAGATAGATAGATAGGAGATAGATAGATAGGAGATAGATAGGAGATAGATAGATAGATAGATAGATAGATAGATAGATAGATAGATAGATAGATAGATAGATAATAGATAGATAGAATAACATAGATAATGAATGGAAAATAGATAACAGACAGATTGACAGATAGATAGATAATTTCATTGATTGATTGACGATAGATTGATTGGTTTTGAATTAATAAACAAATAAAATACAGGAAAACAAATAATAGAGAGACTGCACAATATATAATGAATGGATCAATGGATAGATAGATAGATAATAGATGGATAGGAGATAGATAGATAGATAGATAGATAGATAGATAGATAGATAGATAGATAGATAGATGATGAATAGACAAGGAGTGTGGCAGAGAAATCCTGGAAAAATAAAACTGCAAATGTCCAGAGTAAAACGCTAAGTTCTTTATAGTCAGTACTTTGGGTATAGTCAGTACTTTGGGTATAATCAGTACTTTGGGTATAATCAGTACTTTGGGTATAGTCAGTACTTTGGGTATAGTCAGTACTTTGGATATAGTCATTACTTAGGGTATCGTCAGTACTTTGGGTACAATCAGTACTGTGAGTATAGTCAGTTCTTTGGGTATAATCATCACTTTGGGTATAATTGGTACTTTTGGGTATAGTTAGTACTTGGGGTATAATCATCACTTTGGGTATAATCATCACTTTGGTTATAGTCAGTACTTTGGGTATAGTCAGTACTGTGAGTATAGTCAGTACTCTGGGTATAATTAATACTTTGGGTATAATTAGTACTTTGGGTATAGTCAGTACTTTGGGTATGGTCAGTACTTTGGGTATGGTCAGTACTCTGGGTATAATCAGTACTTTGGGTATAATCAGTACTTTGGGTATAATCAGTACTTTGGGTACAATCATCCCTTTGGGTACAGTCAGTACTGTGAGTATAGTCAGTACTTTGGGTATAGTCAGTACTCTGGGTATAATCAGTACTTTGGGTATAATTAGTACTTTGGGTATAATCATCCCTTTGGGTACAGTCAGTGCTGTGAGTATAGTCAGTACTTTGGGTATAGTCAGTACTCTGGGTATAATCAGTACTTTGGGTATAATCATCCCTTTGGGTACAGTCAGTACTGTGAGTACAGTCAGTGCCTTTGGCATTGAGTGCAGGAGATAACACGGCCATTACCTCCTCTATGTAAAACACAGACACGTGGAGTGTGAGCCGCACAGATCGATAGAACAATATTGCCTGTCACTGTGATAGGAGAGCCAGCCCTCCCGGGAGCCTCACCGATCCCCGTCCCGACCCCCTCTGCATACGGTGGCGGAATGTAATATGGGGGGGGGGCATTTCCACAGACAGGACAATAATAAAGTGATAATACTAGTAATAATAAGTTCTTAAAGGAGCCGGGTCACCTACCGTGCCGGGTTGTGCTGCCACCCCCTCGGTGACCTCTCTGCCGCCCGCAGTCTTCCATGCTTACCTGCCTGGCACCCCGGTCCTCTTCCTCTGCCATTGGCTGACTCCGCGGCTTCACTCTCCTAATGACATTCCCGTTAATTACAGTGACATCATGACCGGCAGCAGCGGCGGCAGTCAGTGCACAGCGCCGGACAACTGACAGCCGCTAATCTGAAAGTACAATCTTTATAAGCGCTGTCAGTGGATGAGGCGGTGGCAGAGGGGGCGCGGAGGGGGCGCACACACCAGCGGTGTCCCCGGGACATCACTGCCCGGCCGGTACCGGCACACTATACACACACGGGGAGCGGGGACACCGGGGGGCGGGGCTCTTACTCTCCATAAAGACTCACAGAAGAAGTTAATAATACGAGTTTTATTAGCAGCCGGAGGAGCCCAGCGCTGCCGCTCTACACTCAGCATCCCTCTCACTGCTCCTCTTCCATGTGGGATGCAGCAGCTGCAGGTTGGTAAGGAGAGTGGGCGGGGCGTCTTGACTCCTCCACCAATCAGCATCCAGGGCTGACTCCGGTTGCTAATGGTATCCACGTAAATCACAAGGGAGGCGGCCAATGGGAAGCGCGAGGGGGCGGGGCCGGGGACGCGTGCACAGGCTGCTGCAGGGGAGAGAGGGGCAGAGACACGCAGGAGAGGGAAGAGAGAGAGAGAGGGGCGCCTGGGGCGAGAGGAAGTAGCTGTCAAATGCTCGGCTCCTTTAACCAGGGCTATCAGTCGGGCTCGGTGAGTCATGGCGACCACAGCGTCTAACCACTACAACCTGCTGAGCTCCAGCTCGTCCATCGTGCATGCGGAGCCCGGTGGCATGCAGCAGGCTGCGGGATACAGGGATGCACAGACTCTGGTGCAGAGCGACTACACATTGCAGAGCAACGGGCACCCTCTCAGCCACGCTCACCAGTGGATTACGGCTCTGTCGCACGGGGATGGGGCGCCCTGGTCCACTAGTCCCCTGGGCCAGCAGGACATCAAGCCCACAGTGCAGCCCAGCAGGGAGGAGCTGCACAGTGCAGGGAGCTTACAGCACCAGAGCAGGGGTCCTCATCTGGTGCACCCAGCACACGGGAACCACCACAGTGCAGGAGCATGGAGGACCACCACCTCAGCTCACCTGCCCAGCATGGCTTCCACCAACGGGCAGGGGCTCATCTACTCCCAGCCATCTTTCACGGTCAATGGCATGATCAACCCCGGCTCCGGGCAGGGCATGCACCACCACGGGCTGAGGGATACCCACGAGGACCATCACGGCGACCATGGCCACCAGCAGCAGCAGCAGCAGCAGCAGTCCCAGCAGCAGTCCCAGCAGCACTCCCAGCACCAGGGTCACCACGACCACTCCGATGAGGATACCCCAACTTCAGATGACCTGGAGCAGTTTGCCAAGCAGTTCAAGCAGAGGAGAATCAAACTGGGATTTACCCAAGCAGACGTGGGACTGGCACTGGGCACTCTCTATGGCAATGTCTTCTCCCAGACCACCATCTGCAGGTTCGAGGCCCTGCAGCTGAGCTTTAAGAACATGTGCAAGCTCAAGCCTTTGTTGAACAAGTGGCTGGAAGAGGCGGACTCGTCTTCTGGAAGTCCCACCAGTATAGACAAGATAGCAGCTCAGGGGAGGAAAAGGAAAAAGAGGACCTCCATTGAGGTCAGTGTCAAGGGGGCTCTGGAAAGTCATTTCCTTAAGTGTCCCAAGCCATCTGCCCAGGAGATCTCCTCCCTTGCGGACAGTCTACAGCTAGAAAAGGAGGTGGTCAGAGTTTGGTTTTGTAACAGGAGACAGAAAGAGAAAAGGATGACTCCACCAGGAGGGACTATGCCAGGGGCAGAGGATGTATATGGGGCTAGCAGAGACACACCACCACACCATGGGGTGCAGACTCCTGTCCAGTGAATACACTTAGAACTTTTCATTGTCCTTTTTTTATACTATGAGAGAACAAAGCAGCTCCCTGGACTATCATACTGGGTAGCAGGTGTAGTAATAATGTGTTATTATTATTATGACCTTTACAGGCCGACTACACAGGCAAAAGGAGGAGTCGAGTGAGTATAACACCAACTTTACATGTCAGGGGCTTATGTACTGTAGAATCCAGGAAGCCACCCACACCCCAAAGTCTACACTATAAACAATGGTGACAGCAAGAGTTAGCTTTAGCCCACCCAATGAGGATGAGGAGGATTCTAAGTTACAACATTGACTTTATGTATGAGTCTAGATTTGCACTGTAAAAAAAAATTGAAGTTTACATGAAAATTTTTATTCCTCCAAACCAATAGACTGGTGGTCAGTATATAGAGGGAGCAGCATGTGTAGTGGTCACAGTGCTCTCTCTCTCTCCTTTGTTTTAAGTTCTTCTGTGTTTGTGTTTGTTATAAAAGTTGTGTTTTCAATTTTGTGTTCTCCTTATTTACAATAATCCCCCCCCCCCCTCCTTCAATATTCCCACCGCCAGGGCCATAGCCTAATATTTCTCCCTCTAAATTCCTTTAAATACTGTATAAGCAAGCTTTCCTTTTCAGTCAGAATGTAGATGGAATAGGAAAAAGAAAAAAAAAATCAATGTATCCTCTGATTGCTTCATTTTACCAAAGAGGCCTGAGGTCCTGAGGAAGAAAAGGTTAAGTGTATCCAGAATAATTGCACCAGAGAATTGCTGCTTTGGATCCCATCACAATCCATGGAGCCATGAGGTTTATGAGCACTGTTTGGTTCTTATAATTTAATATTTATACCAGAACAGAGCCCAGGCCAGGCTAGGGATATGTCCTCCTATCACTTTTATTATTTTCTATTTTATTTAAAAATTGGCCTCTTTTCCCTCTTCCTAGACTGATTTGATTTTTTTTTTTTTTTTTTTTGCTTTGCATTTTATTTTCAGCAGATGTGAGACTTAGAAGGCTCTTGCTTTCATCTATTGTGGGAAAGGGACTAGGAGGGGGGGACACAAAGGATCTACCCATTTCAATTCCTATTCAGAAGCTGAATTCTTGGACATTATCTTGGAGGTAAACCGCTAGCCCTAAGTCTAACAAAGGCTTTTGGTGACCAAAAAAATGAGGCTGAAGTAAGAAAAAAAAAAAAAAAGTTTCATAGGAGAAGAGTATAAAGAACATATAGTGTGAATGATCCCCATCATGTGTTTTTTTTGCACTGGGACATTGTATTGCTACTCGGCTACAAAGGGGTTAACTTGATGACAAAACTTCATTGAAGTGTTCCATGTTTAAAGGGGAAATCCTTGGCTCCTTAGAGTGTTTCTGGGCCTCTTTACCAACTCCTGATTTACTGTACAGCTGTGTA